>NC_043747.1:27618887-27793887 GCF_902148845.1 Salarias fasciatus
GCCTCTTTGAGACCACTTGGAAGCTGGCTCCATAAAAATGGTGCCTGATAGCTAAAGGCTCTTCCACCTCATGTCCATTTAGAGACCCGAGGAATCACCAGTAACCCTGCATTTTGAGAGCGAAGTGCTCTGATCGGTTGATAAGGGGCTAAAGCATCTTGGAGATAGGTCAGAGCCATCCCATTTAGGATTTTGTAAGTGAGGAGAAAGATTTTAAATCTAACTCTAAACTCGACAGGAAGCCAGTGAAGAGATTTTAGAACGGGAGTAATGTGTTCGCCTCCTCTAGTTCCGGTTGATAATCTGGCCGCCGCATTTTGAACCAACTGAAAGTTTTTTAATGCACTTTTTGGGCAGGCTGCAAGAAGGGAGTTGCAGTAGTCCAGTCTAGTAGAAACAAATGCATGGATGAGTTTTTCTGCATCGCTTTTTGGTAGAATGTTTCTTATTTTAGCTATGTTGCGCAAGTGGAAATATACTGTTTTACAAGCCAGGTTGATATGTGCATTAAAGGAGATATCCTGGTCAAATAAGACCCCGAGGTTCCTGACAGTAGAGGAGGATACATTGACGTTATCTAAGGTGATAATCTGTTCAGATAGACACTCTCTCAGTTTATGGGGGCCTAGTATAATGACCTCTGTTTTGCCAGGATTAAGATGGAGATAGTTTGTAGTCATCCAGGTTTTAATTTCTCTAATACAGTCACTGAGTCTGTCTATTTGATTACCGTATTGGCCCGAATATAAGACGACTCCGATTATAACACGACCCCTATTTTTCAAAGATCATTTTGTGGAAAAAAAAAAATGCTGAAGACAATAAAGTCACTCATAAAACAACTTTGTATTATACAATTATTATGAACTCAAAAACTCACAACTGAGATAAAATTTCACGAGATATAAAATAAAAACAAAATTACTACAGTATTGAATAAAAAATATATTCTCTTTCTCAAAATAAGAAACAATAAGCAACAAACAAGAAGCCTCAAGGGTCCAAACTGCATAAATGATGTAAATAACTGTCCAGTGCCTTCAGCTGAATCAGGCTCTGGTGGTGGACATTCCGTCTTTCCGTTTTTCAGTGACGTATTCACTCACCCTCCTATCAGTCTCTCTGAAGCGTCGCTCTCGGGACCACGGAAAGCTTTTCTCATAGCGTTAGCATCTGGAGGCGTTTTTTCTGTGCTCTCCAATAAGAACGAGGCTCTGCTACACCAGATCTCCTGGCGGCTTGGCAGTAGTTTGATGACTCTGCTGCGTTGATCATCAGTTTAAAGTTGGTATCATAACTTCTCCTCTGTTGTTTGCTCAGTTGTCCAGCGTTCTGCCCCTTTGTTCCAGATGATCCGCCATTTTTCATCACATCATTTGTTCTCATTTCATCGCTCCACTCGCTCTCTGGTCAGTGATACGTTGGCTCCATCTAGCGGCACGGATGCATATTGACCATCTACCGTAAGTCCGTGATTATAACACGACCCCACTTTTCAGGATAGAATTTCTGGAAAAAAACATTGTCTTATATTCGGGCCAATACGGTAGTTTGACCAGATTTCATAGATAAATACAATTGTGTGTCATCTGCATAGCAATGAAAATTGATATCGTGACTTCTAATTATGTTCCCTAAAGGAAGCATATACAACAGAAATAAAATTGGCCCGAGCACGGACCCTTGAGGAACCCCATAACTGACCTGGGAGCATGGTGAGGACTGTTGGTTAACGTGAACAAATTGGTACCTATTAGATAAATAGGATTTGAACCAGCAGAGGGCTTTTCCTCTGATGCCGACCTCACATTCTAACCTTTGCAGGAGAAAATTGTGGTCAATTGTATCAAAAGCCGCACTGAGGTCTAGGAGAACCAGGATTGAGACGAGACCTGCGTCAGCCGCCAATAGAAAGTCATTAGTGACTTTAACTAACGCAGTCTCAGTGCTGTGGTAAGCTCTATATCCTGACTGAAATTTCTCAAATAAACAATTGTCCTGTAGGTGGCAGCAAAGCTGTTTAACCACGACTTTTTCCAGAACTTTTGAAATAAACAGCAGATTTGATATCGGTCTGTAGTTAGCTAGAATATCAGGATCAAGATTAGGTTTTTTCAGCAGTGGTTTGATTACTGCGAATTTAAATGACTGTGGCACATAGCCATTTTCTAGAGACGTATTTATTATAGTTATGATCATATTTAAGATAACTGGAAGAATATCTTTGAAAAGCTTAGTTGGAATTGGATCTAGGAGACAGGTCGAAGATTTAGAAGACGTTACAATCGAAGTAATCTCAGCCCCATCTACTGATGAGAAACTATCTAGTATTTCAGTGGCTGGATTCCCTGAGCTTGAGCTGACGAAAGCGCTTCACTGATTTTACCTCTGATGGTTATAATTTTATTTTAGGGTTATTTTTGTTTATTTCTATTAAACAAAAGTAATATAATGTCTTGGCTTTAAAAAGAGTTTATTGCTTAACAAGCTACATTTCCAAGCCTTCAGAGATTGTTCCGATTTAGATTTATGCCACAGTCTTTCGAATTGCCGAGTTTTTTGTTTGAGAACACGGGTTTCAGAATTAAACCATGGAGCAACACGCCTGGGTCAATTGGTTTTCAGCTGCAATGGAGCCACTACGTCAAGGGCAGATTTTAGTGAGTGCATAGCACTGTCAACGAACTGATCACTATTATCACCACTGGTCAATAAGCTCATTTCTGTGAGTTCACAAGATAATGCAGCAAATGCAGGCTGGATCAATTCTTAGTACCGAGCCACAGATTTTTCAGATAATGTCCGTATCAGCTGAATTGTATCTTTTTGAGCACAGTAGTCTTCAATCGAAACCTGAAAAGTAATGAAAAAATGGACAGTGTATGGGGTTCTGAGGGAGAACATTTAGGTCACTGACTTCTATCCCATATGTTAAGACCAGATCCAGGGTGTGCTTGTGACTATGAGTGGATTCATCAACATTCTGAGTGAAACCGATGCTATCTAATACTGCAATAAACACATTACTCAAACTGTCACCAGAATCATCCACATAGATGTTAAATTCACCTATTATAAGAATCTTGTTATGAGCCAATACTATATTGCTTAAAAACTCTGAGAACTCAGTTAAAAAGTCAGAGTAAGGACCAGGAGGTCGATACACAATAACTAATAGCACAGCTTTTTGATTCTTCCAATTTGGACAAGTAAGCGTTAGTATTAAGCTTTCAAAAGAGTAGAATTTAACATTAGTTTTGGGTTTAAGAAGAAGACTGGAGTGCGTTATCACTGCCACACCTCCACCTCGACCTGTTGATCTAGCTGTTTGGAAATTAACATAGGTTGGAGGGGTACATTCATTGAGCCTCACTTATAGGCTGCAAGGTGAACCACGAAAAGTCCTTCAGAAATTGAATTCTGCTCCGACATCGGCGAACTACACAATCTTTAGCTTATAAAAAAAAAATACTTCTGATTAGCTTACAGCAAAAAGTTTGTCGCAGAAATTCCTGTCGATTATTTATTACGAGGCATTTTAACCGGCACTATGTTCTTCAGCGCGTAATAACATTTTGCTCCGCGAGCGGTGGTGCGACTCGTCACGTGATCGTGCTAGACCAATCGCGTAGCTGGATTCGATAAACACAAAGCCAATATGGCCGCGAGCATGGTTGTATCAACTAGTACGGAAGAAGAGGAAAACTCGCCAGAAAGTGAGAAAAAGCTGAAATCTTTGTCGCATAAACGGTGCTATATGCACATTACTTCAGTGAAACATGAGAAAAGGCAGGATTTCACAGTCTCACGGTGGAATACGTATAGGAACAGCCCACGACAGTGGCTGGAGTTGAGGGGTGAGTGCCGCAATGTAGCTGAAAACTACAAACACTGCCTTGATTTGGACTTTGAAAACATTCCCGAGGACGCTGCCTTCCACCCCACATGTTATCGGAGGTTTATTGACAAGAGCGCAATTGCCGAAGCGGAAAGATGTCTCGTCCGTGAGAGAGAGAAAGGAGATGATAAGGAAAGCTCCTCAATAGGTGAGGCCATCCCATCAACATCGAGCAGAGCAACACAGAGTCCAACAAATCCGACAAAGAAACTGCGATCAAGCTCAGGCCTGCCCGTCTCAAGCTCTGGGCCCATCATTCCTGCCCTGTGCATTATATGTAAGAAGGAAAAATACAGTCAAAGGCAGGAAGACGACAAGTGATGCCCTCCATCAGTACTGCAAAAGGGCAAATTATCAGGCTGCAATCATGAGGTCTTGTGTGAATCAAAACATAGGTGCACCATCACCTGCTGGATACGGTTGGCATCTGGAAGATGGAGACCTACGAGTCACATGGATAACAATGAATCCAGCACCTCACAGTGTTTTGCATGTGATACACTGCAGTTGCAAAGAGAGTGCCTGTGAGACAGGCAGATGTTCATGTGTCTCTGCAGGACTCTGTTGTTTTCAGTTATCAATTATAAATGAACGACTGCATAAATGAATGGTCACTGTCATACCTATTGTCTTTTATTGATCAAAACGACATGAATAGTAAAATTTCACATTACTTGCCTAATTGATAGATAGTTAGATAGATAAATAGTTTAATGATCCCAAGGGGAAATTTAAAAGGCAGTCTGTGCTCACATTCACACTTAAAATGCATTCCAGGATAAAAATAAGTAAAAATAATTAGAAGCAATAGATTAGAAAGTAAAGTGCAAAGGATTTGAAAACACGAGCCTTCCTCTCCGGCCTGAGATGACAGAGATTGTTCTTCTTAGAGGCGGTTAGGTAGCTACAAAACACCGTTAAGTATCCATTTGACCCACGTCAGAACACTTTTTGGGAGAATTCTTCTATATCGGTAACGCTGAATGAAACTATGGGCGCTGCCATGTTTCCGGAATGTTGACATAATCCAGCTACACGATTGGTCTAGCACGATCACGTGACGAGTCGCACCACTGCTCGCGGAACAAAATGTTATTACGCGCTGAAGAACCTAGTTCCGTATAAAATGCCTTGTAATAAATAATCGGCAGGATTTTTTGCGACGAACTTTTTGCTCTAAGCTTATCAGAAGTATTTATTTGTTGTGAGCTAAAGAGTGTGTAGTTCGCCGACGTCGGAGCGAGCTGAAACGATAACAGGGTTCACCTTACGGCCTAATAGTCATCTTGCTGAAGCCAAGTTTCTGTTAGAGCAAGGAGATCAGTGTTATTGTCACGGATAAGGTAATTAACTAACAGAGATTTAGTGGAGATTGCTCTAATGTTTAGTAGACCACATTTTATGTATTTCCTACTGGAAAAGTTATTCTGTCTCGTACAGGTGTTAAGCTTTTTACCCATTGACTTTTTTTTAATGCTTTGAGCACTATGGACAGACACAGTCTGTGTTTGCCTAGGTCAGTGGTTCTCAATGTTTTTCTGTTACGCCCCCCCAGCAAGAAGAAAACAATTTGCGCCCCCCCCCCCCGTCCGCCGCAACTATAAATAATAGCATTTGTCTATAAAATTGTTATAGGTTCACCTCTGCATAACATCCTTGTTAACATTAAAGACAACAAAAAAGAAAGAGATATATGTTCAACTTACAAGAGTAACTTTATTAACATTGTTTATTAGTCTTGAAAAGGAAAGATTTAAGTGCATCAATTTGCCTGAAATTCAAAAAATAATAATATCCTTGTTTAAACTGTAAACATTGTTGACAGACTTGTTGCACCATTTGCTGCTGGAAAATAAAATTAAACAAAATCAATAAATAATAACAAATTCAAATTCACTTCAGCGACATTAACTCAGGAGCACAATATATAAAACACTTTAACCTACAAAAAAAAAAACAAAAAAAAAAAACCGAATAAAACAATTTGTGCAGATTTTTTTCCTTTTTTTTTTATCCAAATGAAGAAGCCAGGATTAATGGCTATAATGAGCACGTTCTGCAGTGCACAGCTTCTCAAAGCGAGGTTTGGCTTCACAAAGGTAAGATGTTGCAAAAGGAAGCATAATGCCCACAGACCTCTGCTCTTAGAGTGGATCCTGCCTCTCTACACTCAGCCAGAATTCTCTTTTGAATCACTATATTCGTCTCTCTCCACCTTTCTTTTCATCCCTGTTAAAAATGTCTTCATGTTGTCTCCGGGTTTGTTTACTGCGCTTCCCATCGCAGCTCGTTGCAAAAAAAAAAAACCTACACCGTAGAACTGCGCACACTCTGACAATGAGAGCGCAACTGCCAGCTACTGGAGTGGATGTGCAATTACACTTTATTTTAGTCCGGCGGTACAAAAAAAAAAAGCATGTTCCTCACGGTCACACGCGCCCCCGAGGGCATCACACTGCACCCCCCGAGGGGGGCGCGCCCCACAGTTTGAGAACCACTGGCCTAGGTAAACCTCCATGCTTGACTTGTAAAAATCCGGGAGCAGGATTAGTGACAGGATCAACAAGATCAACAGAGGAGCATTCTACATGACTACTCTGCGCCCGGGGCTCATAGCTGGATTGTCAATTTAGGGTACTAAGCCAATCAGCCATATTGTGTGCTAAGAGGGCTGCACCATCCAAAGTTGGGTGGATGCCATCCCTGTGGATGAGCCCAGGCTTTCCCCAGAAGGTGCACCAGTTGTTCAGAAAAATAACACCGTAGAGTAGAACCAGACACAGAGATTGAGACTTTCTATAGAGCCAGACTCAGAGGAGGAGACTATCTGCTGTTCCTATTGAGGTTCAGGGACAGAAGGAGAGAAATGGACAGACAGACAGATTGTGGGTCGGGATTCAAACCCTTGTTCTGCTGATGGGTACAGATTCTTCAGAAACAATAATGCGGCTTTTCAATAATCACGTCACTTACAATTCAAGACTCACCCTTCTAAATCTTCTTTTCTGTGATCTTCCTCCTCTGAAGTCTTCCAAGCTGGGGTTACAGCCTGAATATCGTTGTGTGTCACTGTGTGGGCGCACTAGTGTGTGTCGTTTAGAATACTTATGTTTGACATGTTGCTGCGGCAGGACTTTGTATGTTTTCCATGATGAACAAACCAACAAGCATGTGTATTTCCTCCTGTATGGAAATCATAAACAGCAGCCCCACTTCATAATGCAGCCGCAGACGTCCATGCTGTCTTCAAACTGTTACACAAAGTGACATTTTATCAATTTTTTATAATCTTTATGTAAATTTATGTCAATTCAGTGGGCTTCTGGAGAGAGCTGCTACGGCCAGTTCTTTTCGTGGGATGTGCTCTGCAACAATCTGAAACCTGAAAAGACACATTAAAAATCTTTGACATCTGGGAGGGGCTTTGTCCAAGTCATAAGTGTTTATTAAATGGACCGGTGATTTGTGACCTGTTTGCAATCGGAAACTGTCCATGCCTTGTACATACCGTGCAAATCTCTCACAGGCCCAAACACCGGCTAAACAGTCTTTTTCAATTTGTGAGTATCTTTTCTCTGAGTCAGTTAAAGTGCGAGAACAGAAAGCTACTGGTTTTGACTTGCCATCAAGTTCCTGTAGAAGTGTGGCACCCAAGCCATAGCTGCTGGCGTCTGCACTGATGATCGTCTCTCTGTTTGGATAATAGTACACAAGTGCTGGTGCTGATACAAGCATTGCCTTTACCTCCCTGAACGCTTGTTCCTGTGCATGGTCCAAAGTCCACTTGCTCTCTTTCCTGAGCAGCTCAGTGATCACATGCAACTTGGAAAAAAAATCTGGGAGAAACCATCCCCAGTAGTTGAAGAGGCCCAAGACCTGGCGAAGCTCTTCCACAGTTGTTGGGCTTGGCATTTTAATAATGGCCTTGACTTTGCCTGGGTCTGGTTTAATGCCCTCAGCACTGATTACGTGGCCAAAGTACTGTATTTCAGTGTGAAATGACACTTCTGTTTGTTCAGTTTCAGTCCACTTCCTTTAATGGTTCTCAAAACTTTGCTCAGACATTTATCATGGTCTTCCTTTGCTTTCCCAAAGACAAGAACATCATCCATCACAACAACCACTCTGTCATGACCCTTCAGTAGCTCTGACATTTGTCTCTGGAAGATTTCAGGGGCTGTCATAATCCCAAAAGATAAGTGCTTGAAGCAGAATCTGCCCATGGGTGTGATAAAAGTAGTTAGTTTTCTGCTGCTGTCCTCCAAAGGAATCTGCCATAATCCACATGATGCATCCAGTGTTGAGAACACTTTAGCTCCAGCCAGCTTTGAGGCTATGTCCTCTGACATTGGCAGCATGTACCTTTCACATTTGACTGCATTGTTTAAGCGCTTCAGGTCAATGCATACTCTGACTCTATCTCTGTTTTGTTTTGGTTTTTTTTTGACTGGTACCATTGGGGCGCACCAATCGGTGGGCTCTGTGACCTCTTCCCATTGCAAGCATGCTTCAGTTCGACTTCTACTTTTGGCAACAGGGGAAAGGGAACCCTTCTTGGAGTTGTTACTAAGTAGGGTTCAACATTGGCTTGCAGCTCGATCTTCACAGGATCACATTTGAGAAGGCCAATGTTCCTAAAAACATCCTGTAACTGTCCTGCGTTAATGGCATCAACCCATTAGACTAGACCCATTCTTTTGGCTATGCTTCCTCCAAGCAGATTGTGTGCATAAGGGCCAGTAATAACAGTTATCCAAAATCTGTCCATTTTCCTTCAAAGTAACTTGTGGCAAGGAATTTTCCTGTGCACTGTACCTTTCCTCCTGGGCATGTGATGTGTGGTGACTTTCTCTGTGACACCAGACGGTGGCAGCGTTGTAGCTTGTTTACTTTGCTCTGTGCCATGACAGTGATTTCAGCTCCGGTATCAATTTTGAACTCGACTCTGCTGCTATTTACAGGTAAGTTCACCAACCATTCCTCGTCTGTACCATGTTGCTCAGTGACATAGTCCTCATTCACAGCTCCTAGGAAAAATGGATCTGTGTCTTCTTGTCCGGGAACAACAGTGATTTCTTTCAGAATTTTTGTAAAGCAAGCTACCTCAAAATGTGCGATTTTGTTGCATTTCCTGCACTTTAAATTTCTTGCTGGACAGGGCTGAGCTTTCCCATGTTGTCTTTTGCAGCGGGTGCAGCTTGGAGAAGTCTCGCGATCCTCTGCTCTCCCTCGCTGGCTGTGTGTACTCTCTTTCATGTAGGACTGTTGTCTGCCTCGTTTCACTGAATAAAGAACAATCTGCTCGCATACTGGTGTTTTGCTGCTTTATTTGTTCACTTTGTCTTGCCATTTGTATGGCTTTCTCGAGTGTGAGGTTTTTTTCAAGTTGTAGCTTCTGAGACACTTTATTGTCTGATATGTCGAGCACAATTATGTCTCTGTTCATCTTTCATACCTCCAAACTGATATGAAACACTGAAAATGTTTCAGTCGGCTCGCTTGTTGGGCCATGATTTGGTTGTGCTTTGGCTTTCCGTTTATATGACAATGGTGCTCCGAGACACTGAAAATAAGCCGACTCAATGGAAATGGGGAAAATTCTGCCCTCAGTCCTTCTTCTGGTCCTGGTCCTGGTCCCGGTCCCAGTCCATATTGTACTGACACCAAGACTAAATTAAACTTTGACTGAACTTGTTTTTGAAGAGAACAGAGTGGTGGTGAGGGAATAATAAAGTGGGAGACAGCAGTGTGAGAGCAGATGGCTGATCTCACTGGTGGAAATATCACTGTGACTGATCAGTCACGGTGAGTTGGTAACCAAACAATGGCTTGAGGTCTGATCAGGGCGACGCGTTGGAGATGTCACCAAAACAACAGTCCCTGAAGTCACGCTGATGTCCCCTCGTCGTCTCCAGAATCTATGCGACATCTCCACACCATTACTAATCAGTCACCATGGGTCTCGTCTCTGTGACAAGTCTGTGACGTCTCCACAGTCACGAAACAAATTAGACTCTGCGACGTCATGACAACTAATGGAGCTGTCGATGGGACCTACTTGAAGACTGGAAAAATTCTCCAAGAAGATCAAACATGTTTGACCATCACTCCCCATGACCCTTGAATATGACAAAAGAATGACACCAGACCAAAACAAAACACACAATGACAACCCTCATGTTAGATCATTCCCAGAGATTATGAGATGTCACTGCAAGTAAGTTCCTTCAAATAAATGTGATTTAAATGTAATCAAACCACTGCATCATTTTCAGTGTTTCTGCCGTTTCCATAGAAACGGACATCATTTTCAAAATGTTGCTGAGTGAAGGTGAAACTTTCTTCTGAAACGGAAACACAAAAACAAATGTTTGAAATGTGAAAACGGTTCATCAGTTGAACGGATGAACGTGAGTATAGTCCAGTGATGTGCGGTGAGGTTCATGGCTGGGAAGGCACTGACGTCTTCAGTCAGATTTACAAATGTGATATGAGCCTCCAGAACAGCATATTCACAAGGAGAACACACAAAAATAAACACATTTAAAACTGTTCCTCATGTTTTAGCTTTTTCCTATCCTACACTTAATCAGTGCTTTGGTTCCAGCACACGAAAAAGCGCATTTAATTTTTAAAAATATCATTACGGTCTTATCTTTACTTATAAATGAACTGGGTGAGAAAAGCAGACAGGAAGAGCGGAAAAGGAGCTTTCTCAGTGGACATCCACACAGCCAGGATTTTCTTGAGTACCAGTCCATTTCAAAGGAGCAGGTTTTCCAATCCGTGCTCTGAAGCAACCCATATCGCTCTGGCGTCGGTCTGCCTTTAGCTATTATTTCCTCCTTTGAGCGGAAATCCAATGTTGAGAATAGTTTTAGCTTCTGAATATAATTCTCCTTTCTGAAAGGACAACAAGGCAAGAAGAAAAAAAAAATAGATGACTTGACACGCTACCGGTAAATGTCTTATTCCGCTGCCACTCCCTGGCATCATTAGCGCCCCCTAACATGAGGCTGGACAATTGTTGTCCTCCCTTATGCATCTACGCCACTGATTGTGTGGCACAAGAAACACATTACAGCAATAAAGTTGCTGACATAAACGCGGCTCATTATAGAAATCAGCTAAACTATGAAAATTGAGTTCATATAATATTTGTATTAGAAAATTTAATAGCGACATAAAGAGAGAGCACTGTCTTCAACTGAGGCCCAGACAGACCTGGCAGTCAGAGGAGGCCCTCCCCTGCCTCCTCTGACTGCATGTCATTGGCAAAGTGGTATCAGTAAGAGCAGAACAGATATAATGAGCAGCGCTGATGGTCCAGGTCCGGCAGCTTCTGTTACTGAAGCTTCTGTGAATTTGCTCCTCAGCTTTCAGCCCATTATTCTCACTGTTCTTCATCATGGTCACACTTTCTTTTCTTGAGCCCCTCAACAGTTTCTCTGAGCTATTTGTGCAGCTCCGGTTCTGGTTTCTGCTGCATGTTCACCATGGCGTCACGTTAGCAGTCGACCACGTCTTAAAAAGTGCTTCAGAAAACTGAAGCTGTTTCTGCTTGTGTGAGTTTCACTTTATGAACAGTCACACCGATGCAGAAACCGCAATGCTGATCATAAGACTGCACGTGCCGATGGTGATGATGATAAAAACAAAAATGAGACGCTGAGACGCTGCGGTTGGTTTCAGGCTTTTATTGAAATGAAACTTAAAAAGTGGATCTTCAGTTTTAGAAGAAACAACGTCACCAAACAGGAAATTCAGTCAGACGTCGTCTGTTCTCACAAACTCTGCAGCCTGGAAGGTTTGAATTGAAATGTCTCAGAAACAAACAAAGATTTCAAAAGCAGAATTTAGCTTGTTTCTGATCTTTACTCAAGTTTTAATTTTAAATTGTAATTGGTGAGCAAAATCTTAACATTCACAGAAATGTATTTAATTCTAATGAATTAATGTTTATTAATGCACTGAGGTTGATCATGTTTCAGCTGTTTGTCACAGCTCAGCTGAAGTCGAATTAATATAATAAAGTTCAGAACACTTCATAATACTACAAAATGAAGTTAGATGAGAAGAAGATATGAAATAACTCAAATATAATGAAACATTTAGAAAAAAATTAATAAAGTAACAACATTAAATAAACTGCAATGAATGCAAGAAAACATTCAATAAGGTTTACCTTTAACTTGAGGTTTACCTCAGGGATTTAATTATTTATTTATTTATTTTTTAATCCACTTTATAGGGACAGTGTACATAAATGAACATCAGCATTGCCAGACAATAACAGACGTAAATATGCCAGATTGTAGCCACAAGGCCCATTTACATCCGTAGTCACTAGGCAGATACAGGAAGAAAAATACAGTGAACACAATTAGTACAGAAGAAAACATGTTAAAAATAGAGCCAGTTATTACAAGACTGGTTTGCTTTAAGTCGTGCTTTGAGCTGAGCTCTGAACAGAGGAAAAGTGGAAAAGCTAAATGTAGTTTCTTTATAAAATAATGTAGAAATTTTTCAGAACTTAATCTTTAAATCTTTAAATTATTGCAGAGTCAATGTGTTGATTCAATTTAGGTAAAATGAGTGGTTGGTGTGATAACTGGAGGCACTGGAGAGCCGTCTGAATGACTTCCTTACCTGACCGAGGCTGTATCAAGGAAAGTCTCCTACTTCCTCAAATCTGTGGTCATGTGATGAGGGAGCACTGGTGGTGGCCTTGCTCGTGACTCTGCCATTAAAAGAAGTGAGACACATTCGCTTGTTAGCATGCAGCTATTTCCCTCCATCAGAACTCAACAAATTCAGTGAAATCATCTTTCACTCATTATTGAGCATTTCGCCCTGTCTCATCAGACTAAAAACTGCACCTTGTCTGTGTGGAGTTTGCAGGTTTTCCCTGTGCGTGACTGGGTGGGTAAAAAGTGGGTTTTACCCTCTGCAGGTCATCAGTCCATCACAGGGAAAACATCAACAGACACACACTCATTCACACCTGAAGAACAGCAGTTACTGATGAAGGAGCGACCAGCCTGGAACACAAACTAACAAACCAAGTGGCCCAAACAGGCTCCCTGAGGTGGACTGTCTTCAATATTTCAACAAGAAGATTGTGCATGGGCTCAGAATGGGCATCCCATAACAGCAACAGTTTGACAAAATGAGTTTGATAGAAAAACAATAGAATCCATTGAAGCTGACGACATGGGTTCAGCATCATCCACCAAAAACATGTTCATAAATGAGTTTGATATTGGTAAATACACAATGCATGGATGAACCGTGTCAGTGCAACGTGGATGGATACTGTTATTACCTGATTAGATGGATTTAAAGTAGTCCACATTAAGGTTTCCCACAAATGTGCTTAACATGGGACAATACACAATGTTCCCACTTCCCTCTGGTGGCTCACATCCTGCTCCTCCCAAAACTCCGCCCAGCCAGAAGGGCCATGACATGAAGTCCTCATGGGTTTTAGAGGAAAATCCAGTGATGACCTGGTGAATATTCCTCAAATCCCTCAGCGACTGGTCCACTTAGGTCTGAACTACACTGTTAATGTCATGTCACCCAGTTCTGATCTTTACTCTCATTCATCACAGATCAGATCTGCTTCTGCACAGTATGAGCAGCAAAGAGACACATGCATTCAAATACTTTGAGATCAGACACAGGCCTCATTCATATGTGTGAATAAATCAGATCTGAATCAGATCTGTGTCTGTGTGTAACCAGGCTGATTTCATTTTCTTAACACGGCATCTCTCATGTCATTAAATCTGTCCTAATCTAGATTATTTTGTCACATGGTGAACATGTGATGAAGAGGTGGCCTCAGCATCAAACATCTGTCATCATCCCTTCTCTGGATTCACAGTTGGTTCTTTGTTCAGAAGGATCCTGAAGTTTGTTAAGTATGAACACCTGAATAGAGCTTCAGTCTGGAATCAATCCAGGGTCTTCTTCCTGAGTGTCAACAACTGCAGACTTCCACCACTCGACAGACAGAAACCACTCCAGGACTCGTGATCATGTGGTCTGTGTCTGTTGAGTCGTGTCAGTTCCTGAAATAAACCCAAGCTGCAGGCGAGAGCCTCAGCCACAGACCTCAGACCTTTGTGACGCCTCCGATAGAAACAGCAGCTCGCTAAGTTTAGACAAAGTGAAAAACTTACTTTTGGTGGTGAAGTCAACTTCATCGTAGATGGTTCGTTCTCGAACATTTTCATAAACAGGATGTCCGGACACTGAAAAAAAAGGGAGCCACACTTCAATCAGACTGCAAAATGAGCTTTGTTTGGGGATGTTCACCATTCTTTACAAGGTCTTGATGCCTTTCAATGATCTCTGAAAACAAGTTTGAATGATTTTTTTGAAAGATGAAAAAAAGATCCAATTGAGGCTTCAGTCCAACATGCTGGAGCATCACTGCTCCAGCGACTGATCACCTGGACATCAGATCTCCTTCTCATAGTCACCAAATGGCAAATGTTTAATACTTTTATCAGACGTCATGACAGTAGGATCTCAGCTGTTGGTGGAACTGCTGCTCCTTATCCTGCTTCTCTGACACTCTGGTCCTGGTCCTGGTCCTGCTTCTGGTCCTGTGCCCGACGACTTTAGTAAACAGTTATTTTCTCAGCTGCTGGTGCATCCAATCCCAAATTCTTATGGTCTGTGTTTTAAAATTTGTTTTGTGTTAATATTTTGTATGTTGTTGGTGTTTACATTTGGTAATTTCTATTAAATGACTAAAGTATTGATTACCGGGAGTATTTGATCACTTTGAGTAATTTATTACCTTATTAATTTGAGTAAATTGTCATTTACCAATTAATAATTGCAGGACATTAACAGTGAATCACTAATAACAATCAACTACAGTGTAATAAACTGTTTAAAGTGAAGCACCAAGTAATTTAACCCCAAATCAAATATTATTTATCCAAATAAACTGTTATTTATTCATTAATAATGTCAAATAATCAGCCATTTGGGAGTGAGTAGATCACAGAGTGATTTAACCATCAAATCATTGATTAACAAGGTGTTAATAATTAATCAATAATGCCACAAATGAATTATGCATTAAATCAAATTGTGGTTTATCTAATTAAAAATTCCGGGGCACCACCTCGAAGAGGACAATTACCAACGTTCAGTCAACTGCAAAATGATCAGAAGCGTGAGGTCGAGCACGAGCTGTTACAATCAAGCTTCTCACAAACAACCAAAAACCACCATGAATGGTCCAGTTCAGTCAATGAGCGTTTATTAAAAATGTCTTTTCCTAATCAACACATCTAATAACGAATCTGAACAGATTCAAAGCATGCAAAACCATCAGTGTGGTGTGTGTGTGTGTGTGTGTGTGTGTGTGTGTGTGTGTGTGTGTGTGTGTGTGTGTGTGTGTGTGTGTGTGTGTGTGTTCGAGCAATGACTCGGAGAGACGAGGACTTTTCATCCTACTCAAAGCACCAACTATGGGGGCAACTATGGTTCTGTGTGCGCGGGTGTGGATGTGTGTGTGTCGAGTGACAATGCAGAGTGGTTAGGGTTAGAGAGAGAGAGAGAGACTGTTCCGGTCCCCCTCTTGCTCCTGCAGCAGAGGGCAGAGTACAAGAGACGCCGCGGACAGGCGGGGGGGGGGGCGGGGGATGATGGCCGGGCACGTGCATGGATCCCACAATCTCAGGCCTGCACGCTCCCAACGAGAGGGCCGCGCGCTTCTTCGGAAGTACCGCATTTTGTCACGCCCCGTGCCCCTCCAGCCATGTGGGGGCGCTCTGGGCCGGTTTTGGTTTTGTTTCCCCATTTTTCCATGCCCTGTCTCTCCTGCTTGTCTGTTCCTCATGTTCTCCTGCCTGGTCTCCTTCCTCGTTGGTGCCTTAATGTGCCTCACCTGTGTCCACCTTATTTAAAGCCTGTATCCCTCACTTGTCCTTGTCGGTTCGTTGTGAGTGTTGTCCGCGTGTTCCATGTCCCTGCCTGCACCTCAGCTCTCGTTCCTGTATCTGGATCCCTTCAATAAACCACCTGAACTCTGCCTACTGCCTGCGCCTGGGTCCTTCCACCCCACACCCGTGACACATTTTGGTTAGTATGAATGAAGGAGGAAACGAGTGCGTTTCTGCGTACCCCACGCATTAGTGATGCAGTCTGGCTGTATCGTTCTGGCAGGTCGGGGGTGAGGAAGAAACCACGCGCTCGCACGCACGCGGGTGCGCACACGTGGGCAGCTCAAAAGCAAGAAAATAACAGTCACACGTGTAAAATGAACAAAACTTCAGTTTCCGTTCCGGGTTCCTTTTGTCCTCCTTGTGAGGCGGACAGGCCTCCACAGACAACAGGACTCCGGTCATGTTTGAGCTGAGTCTCTCCGATTAATGTCTCATCATCGATAAGCCCCCAACAATGTTAAACAATTCATTTTATAAGCATTATGAGCTGGTTGATCAATGTGGGACTTTGTTTCTGTGGGTTTTCGACCTCGTCCACTCAGAGAATCAGACAACAATTTCTAAAAACGTAAAACCATCTGTGACAGCCTGATCAGACACAGTCCATGGTGACTTCCAGTCATTTTGTTCAAAACTGAAACAGAACTCTTCACCTGGAGGGCCTTTACAGACTTACCCCCAGGTGACATGAAAAAACCAAAACAAACATAGCTAGAGGCCCTCTTTTTTTTTTTTCTTTCTGTCTGCTGTGACTGCCTTTATGCCTGGCCTTGCCATTGAGAAAGAGGGAGGGAAGTCATCAATAAGCACGCGCAGGTGATTGTAATTACCCTCTCCTCACTCCTCGTTGCAGGCAGCTCCAGCGACCTCGCTCTGCCCTGCAGCTGAGCCAAGCCACCCCCCCCCCCCCCCCCCACCACCACACCTGCGTTGCATGTTGTGTGTCCGTTTACAAAACTAGAACAACGCTCATAATCACTGAAAACACAACTTCCTGCAACCAACTCTCGAGGTGGGACTGTGAGAAAACGCTCGGATTCCATCCTTTCCAGATGGCAGAGGGCCTGCTCCTGCTCCTTGTCCTGCTCCTGCCCTCCAGGTCCATAGTAAACAATTGTTGTGCACATGCTCAGTAGATAGACAATAAGAACTATATTTCCTCCTGAATGTCATGACTCCCAGTCCAGATTCTCTTGGACTTGTACTGTGTTCTGTCCATATAAACGTCCGTGTTTTCCATTGCTAATGTTTTGAGTGTATTGTTCTCTGCAACATCTGTGACAAAAACAATCAGCACCTTGTGGACCAACAGGAAAACGATATAGTTTTCAGTCTTGCTGCGATTGTCATTTAAAATGGACACAAATTTCAAAATGTGTCCATGTAAACGTGAAATATTCTGAAATTAAAACACAAGATCTGAGCGTTGTCACTTGAAATGGCATAAATAGTTTGTTGGGTAAAACTCAACGTATTCTCTGTGTTCAAGTGAGCATTAGTATTATTGGAAAAATATTCCAGCTGTTTTTTTCTCACCTGGTGGAGGTTCACCTGACCGCCCTCTGAGTCGCCGCCTCTTTGAAGAAACGTAGGCCACTGCTGAAGAACAGAAAAGAGGAATCCTGTCAAACAGGAAACTTGACAAATCAAATCAATGTCATTTCAATATGTCCAACGCTACCTCCCAATGCCAGCAACAGTGGAGCTACGATGGTCACAGTGATCCACCAGGAGAGACGCTGGTCAGAAGGAATTTGGTCTGTGAGGACAGATGAGAAGCCTGAATATATGGAGCATCAGTATTTACTCTCTGAGGAAATGAAGCTTTAAAACAGAATATCAGGCAGATCAGGCAGACAGACAGGTATACAGGTAGAGAGGCAGACAGGGACAGGCAGATTGTGGATATGGACAGACTGTCAGGCAAGCAGACCCTCAATTATTGAGCATCAACATTTACTATCAGAGAGAATGAAGCTTTGAAACAGAATATCAGAAATCTTCATTTAGAGTTTCCCACCTCGAACAACCAGCCAGCTCTCTGCTGACTCTCCATAACCAGACACGGCACACTTGTAGAGTCCACTGTCCTTCACAGACACCCTGTAAATCACCATGGTTCCTCTGGAGCCCGTTTCCAACAGACTGCCGTTCCTGTAGAAGTCCACTATCACGTCTGATTCATTGGTGTTGGTGTGGCACCACAGGGTCACATTATCTCCCGCTGTCACAGGGAGGACGGGAATCTCCAGGATCAATGGACCACCTGAACGGGCAGGAGGACAAACTTTTATCACAACGAGACAAGATTCTGATTCTCATTTTGACTACAGTGGGAGACATGGACAGCATAGCCCTCACATGTTTATGTATGAAGTATGAATCAGGCTTTGAAGCATTTACCAAGTACTCATTATCAGTACTCTATATCGGCTTGTGGTGAGTACTCATATCAGTATTGGTCCTTTAAACCAGTGGTATTGGTGTATCTCTGGTTTTGATCGTTTTATAGCTGCAATAATGATGTTGACAGAGTCAGTCCTTCACAGACCTGATAGAGAGATGGACAGGCAGGCAAAGGGGCAGAAAGATGGACGGACAGAGAGAAAGGAAGACAGACAGGCAGGCAGGGAGGGACAGACTGGGCAGATTTACAGACAGGCAGTCAGACAGGGGGGCGGGCAAGGTGAGGAGCCTTAATTACGGAGATTCAGTATTTACTTTCAGAGAGAATGAAGCTTTAAAACAGAACATCAGAAGTTAATTTTCAGAGTTTCCTACCTCGAACAACCAGCCAGCTCTCTGCTGACTCTCCATAACCAGGCACGGCGCACTTGTAGAGTCCACTGTCCTTCACAGACACCCTGTAAATCACCATGGTTCCTCTGTAGCCCGTTTCCAACAGACTGCCGTTCCTGTAGAAGTCTGCTACTACGTCCCAGGCGTTGGTGTTGGTCTGGCACCGCAGGGTCACTTTTTCTCCTGCTGTCACAGGGAGGACGGGACTCTCCAGGATCAAGGGACCAACTGAACGGACAGGAGAATACACTTTTATCACAACGAGATGGAAACATTCTGATTCTGATTTTGACAACATGACAAGATAGCCTTCGCATGTCTTTTGTGTATGAAGCATGAATTAGACTCCATAGCATTGAGTAAGTACTCATTAGCAATACTCGACTTTGGCATGTAGATAACAGTTTGTACTCATAATACTACTCGTCATTTCAACCCGTTGTTACCAGTGCGTCCCAGGTTTTGACCATTTTGTACCAGTGATGTTGACAGAGTCGCTTCTTTCTCCTCCTTCGCCGTGGCACCAGTACTCGCCACTGTCAAAGGTGAAGGCTGGACAGAGCTCACAGTGTCCCACTGAACTCTCCGGATCCGACCCACAGAAGGTCTCCACACCTCGGACTCTTCGCCTCACCGTCCCTGGAATGGATGGGTCGGGACCCTCACAGTCGAAGACTACACAGTCGTACTCCAAGACCTGCAGCCGGCTGGGAATGATACGCAGAGAAGACTCACCTGATGGATGGATGGAGAGACAGATGGACGGGGGGTCGAATGGGTATACAGACAGACAGGCAGAAAGACATCCAGGAGCACCGGTGAATGGATGGAAATACAGAGAGACAGGGACACAGAGCTTTTTCAATTAAAATTATTCAATTCAAATAATTGACTTTTTTAATGGATTTTTTGAAAATTTAAATAACTGTAATATCTATAACAAATGTAATTAAATGTCATTAAATAATTATTTTAAATTATATTACAGTAAGTAATTTAATTTGAATGCCTCACTGCCCAGTGACTCAGTTTTCCTTCAATTACTTCCTTATTTTTTCTCTCGTCAAATCCAAAAGTTTACTAAAAATCAAAAAATTACTTCTTTGACGAATTTGAAACATTATAAAATATTAAATTCTTCACGTAAAAAGATGACACTTTGCTGACATGGGTGCAGATTGACAGTCAATGTGAAGACAGTGGACAGAGCATCAGTCCAGCTCACCGTCTCTGCCTGCTCCACAGCAGGAACCTTCCAGCAGAATGTGGAGCAGCAGGAGGAAGTCTGGAGACACAAGAAGAAGAGAGACGAGTGGCTCCAGGCTTTGGTTAGTGGCGTTGTGAAGAAGGAGAGTACTCACACACTGCTGGGACGTCCATGCTGCCTCGCTGCCGACGGACGGACTGAGCTGAGAGAGAAGCAGCTCGTCCTCCAGTTCCTCTGAGCTCGGTCTGTGGTGAAGAGCTGCTCTGCTCAACCACACAGACAAACGTGACACAACCACAGCTGTAATATAAACCATCATTTCATCCGTCAGTTCAGACATTTACACACATAAGAACCCATATCGCTCCAGGGAGAGTCAATATAAGGGCATTCAACCTCAACATCCATCCATCCATTTTCCCCCGCTTATCCAGAACCGGGTTGCGGGGGCAGCAGTCTAAGCAGAGATGCCCAGGCTTCCCTGTCCCCAGACACTTCCTCCAGCTCTTCCGGGAGGATCCCAAGGCGTTCCCAGGCCAGCCGAGAGACAAAGTCTCTCCAGCGTGTCCGAGGTCTTCCTCGGGGTCTCCTCCTGGTGGGATATGGCCAGAGAACCTCCCCAGGGAGGCGTCCAGGAGGCATCCGAAAGAGGAGCCCGAGCCACCTCAGCTGGCTCCTCTTGATGTGGAGGAGCAGCGGCTCTATTCCGAGTTCCTCCCTAGTGACTGAGCTCCTCACCCTATCCCTCAGGGAGCGCCCAGCCACCCTACGGAGGAAGCTCATTTCAGCCGCTTGTATCCGGTATGTATGTACCGGATGTATGTCCTTTCGGTCATGACCCCAAATTCATGACCATAGATGAAAGTGGGAACGTAGATTGACCGGTAAATCGAGAGCTTCGCCTTTCGACTCAGCTCCTTTTTCACCACAATGGACTGATACAATGACTGTATCACTACAGACGCTGCACCAATCCGCCTGTCAATCTCACGTTCCATCCATCCCCCACTCGTGAACAAGACCCCAAGATACTTAAACTCCTCCACTTGGGCCAGAGTCTCTCCACCGACCTGGAGCGGGCAGGCCACCCTCTTTCGATCGAGGACCATGGCCTTGGATTTGGAGGTGCTGATCCTCATCCCTGTTGCTTCACATTCGGCTGCGAACTGCCGCAGTGCATGCATGCTGTAGGTCCGGGTTCGATGAAGCCAACAGGACAACATCATCTGCAAAAAGCAGAGATGAAATCCTGCGGTCCCTGAACCGGACCCCCTCCGGCCCCTGGCTGCACCTAGAAATTGTTTGGCAATCTCTGCATTCTTTTTTGTCAGATGCTTATTAAAATAGACGCCAGTCCCTTTTAATTTCTTTTTGCCTGTTTCAGCAGCTTAGTCTTGTTCTCACGGCTGATTACTGCCATTGCTCTGCTGTGTTTTCTGGGGAGTGTGTGACATCTGGGGATGTGCTGCCGAACAGACAGTTCTCAGATGCTCCTCTGATGGTCACCAAGCTGCTCTTTAACATCAGTCACAGCCTTTTCCAGGAACCCAAGAGTCTGATTCCGTTGTTTTATTCCCCTGAGTGTTTTCTTCAGGAAGTTTTCTCATTTCCTCCATCATCAGGGACTCAGTGTCACACACCTTGTGGCTGGTAGCATTTAAGCTAGCTCAGGGCTTTGTTTCCTCCAAAGCCCCCTGTTTTCTGGACCGTTTATTATTCAAGGAAGATGACATCTTGTTCAAATACGTGTTTCTATTCTGGAGAACTTAAATATCTATAGTTGTCACAATTTTGAAAGATTTTCTGGTAACGCTTCGTTTCCAGCCTGTTGTTCTTATCATGACGTCACAGAAAGTCCCCCGAAGCTGTTTGTTGAACTGTGAGCCTCACTTCATGAACATTCACACCGATGCAGAAACCACAATGCTAATCATAAGAGCGGCGAGTGCTGAAGGTTAAAGATGATAAAAACAAATATGAGACGCTGAGACGCTGTGGTTGGTTTCAGACTTTTATTGGAATGAAACTTAAGTTTGAGAAGGAACAACGTCACCAAACAGGAAATTCAGTCAGACGTATCTCTCAAGCCTGTAAGATTTGAATTGAAATATTTCAGAAACAAAAAAATACATTTCCAGAATCAAAGTTTTCAAAACTAAATTTAGCTCATGTCTTCACTTTGCTCCAGGTTTAATGTTACATTTTCATCGGTGAAATAAACTATTGTTTCTTTTATCCAGACTCTCAAATAATAGCCAGTTTTACTGTTTCATTGCCCTGTCCACGCTGAAAGTAACTTTAAAGATGTGTGCACCCACACTGCTGAACAGCAAAATGCTGGAAACATC
Organism: Salarias fasciatus; assembly: GCF_902148845.1. Lineage (NCBI taxonomy): Eukaryota > Metazoa > Chordata > Actinopteri > Blenniiformes > Blenniidae > Salarias > Salarias fasciatus. The sequence goes on from NC_043747.1 coordinate 27,641,112, forward strand.
GCGATCATATGCATTCAAATATAAAAGGGGAGAAAAAAATTATCCACTCTCTGTATGATGGAAATACATATTGGCGATCTACGTGGTTACATTCTCAGTTCAAATGTGTTCAATAGTGAGCAAAATGACATAACAAAGCGAGTTTGACCGGGGAGGAACGGACATTAAGCGCAGGAGGCAGCTACGACTGCTCACCGGCTGCCGACAGCTCAGCCGCGGGCAGCCGGTTCAGCTGCTGCGCTGCTCCACTCGTCGCTCGCGGGCGACTGGGCTGTGCAGCCGCGCACCGGGCTCCCCGGTTGGGAGACTGAAGGACAAATTGAGTGATTATGGTGACTGACAGGCTAGAAGTGGACAATGTGCCCGGAGCTTAATGTTCGCCGTTCTGTTTGAACCGGCTGGCTTAGCTACAAGCACGCAGGCTCTGTTTGCTCACGTGACCGAACCGCAATGCATCATGGGAATCATAGTGAAAAAAAAAGACGGGTGGTCCGATATGCACAATAACCCGCCGCGTGCCTCTCATATGCACATCTGTTCGGCAGGTTCATGCACCAGATCATCCGTGCTTCCACATCTGCCCGGACGCTGCGCCAAAATCATCTTATTGACTGTCAGTGGACAAAAACCTTTGATCCAGAGAGCGGGATTGTCGATATCGCGAGAAGACAAGATCTCGCGGGAATAGCAACATTAGCAGTCACACGGTTGCTGGCAAATAACAGAAATAAATCCAGATCGATGTGTTTCTTCACACTCAATTCATAAGACACGCATCACCCTTTACCAGTAGCACATGTTCAGCTGTTCATATGGATTATTGGCGTTCATAAGCTCATAAACGTAACCCTACATTCAAACCCCATAAGGAACTGCAAAATAGGTGACGTCATCCAATAGACTTGCATCAATCCGCCAATACAAGTTGTAGTTCTATCTTCAAAATACCCCTTATCCCTAAGCAGAAGAGTAAAACATACAAAATAAGTTCATTTAGGGGTTTAGAGTTATGAGGAACATGCTTCTTTGGATTAGTATTTCAAATGAAACTGACATACATACACGGGGAGCCCGGTGCGCGGCTGCACAGCCCAGTCGCCCACGAGCGACGAGTGGAGCAGGGGAGCAGCGGGGCAGCTGAACCGGCTGCCCGCGACTGAGCTGTCGGCAGCCGGTGAGCAGTCGTAGCTGCCTCCTGCGCTGCATGTCCGTTCCTCCCCGGTCAAACTCGCTTTGTTATGTCATTTTGCTCACTATTGAACACATTTGAACTGAGAATGGAGCCACGTAGATCGCCAATATGTATTTCCACCATACAGAGAGTGGATCATTTTTGCTGTTCAGCAGTGTGGGTGCACACATCTTTAAAGTTACCTTCAGCGTGGACAGGGCAATGAAACAGTAAAACTGGCTATTATTTGAGTGTCTGGATAAAAGAAACAATAGTTTATGCCTCGTTTAGTCGCGCGGGGGTGGGGGGGCGTGGCCAGGCGACTCTCATTGAAATGTATTAGTTTACAAAGAGTGACGTTGGACACGAAAAAACTGTCCAAATCGTGCTCTCGGACACGATGCAATAGATTAGTTTACGTGACTCATAGCACGAATTGCCGTGAGACTGGGTTGCAACACAATGAATACAACAAAATATTCAATGGCTTCAACTTGAGGTGTACCTCAGGGTATAGTCCTCATCACCATTCAAATCACCACATTTTGTCAGTTTGAATGTGGTTTGTACATAAAATAATGCTAAATATTTTATAGAAATAAATATCAGAATTATTGCAGTGTCAAATGTGTTGATTCAACTGAGGTTAAATAAAGGGTTGATGTGATAACTGGAGGCCCTGGAGAGCTGTCTCAATCCGTGTGTTGACATGGGACTTTTAATTTCTCTAGAAATCTCCAACAAAGCCTAATCCCGCTCTAAAATGACCATGTAAACTCCTAAAAACTTTGTTCAGGATTAAGTTTGAATCCAAATAGGCCAGCCAGTTTATTCTTCTGATATATGTAAATTAGGCGCAATCGTATTCCAGTTGTTCTGCGCTGTGTGATGAAGCAATGTTCCAAGATGGCAGCCCAAGTCCCGTGGTTCGACTCTTACGACGATGGTTTATTCAACGGGTGTTTTAGAAGAATTGGAAATTGTGAAAGGGAACATTTCGCAAACATTTTAAAAGTTATAGCGTCAAAGTAATTGAGAAACAACAAAGAGAAAATGTAATCCTTCTCTTTTCTCAGGTAAACACGGAGCTCATGAATATAATTCTAAATTATGTAATTCAGAATAAACCAATTCCAAATTAAAAACACCCTGTAACCACACAATGATTTCCGTACCTGAACGAGGCTGTACAAAGGATAATCTTCAACTTCCCCATATTGGTGGTCATGTGGCGAGGGAGCGGCGGTGGCTGGCCTCGCTCGTGACTCTGCCATTCAAACAAGTGAGATGCATTAGCTTGTTAACATGCAGCATTTTACCTCCATTTTTGAGGTGAGAACTCACAAATTCTGTCAAAGCATCTTTAAGTCATTCATGAGCAGTTAGCTGTGTCCCCTCAACTGAACTGAATCTGCTCCTTTTCTGTGTGGAGTTTGCAAGTTCTCCCTGTCATCAAACTTATGTTGTCCCGTCGTGAATTCAATTCAGTTCAGCTTTATTTATACAGTGCCAATTACAACATAGACACTTTTACAGAGAACACCAAATAGATCCACATGAGCAAACATAGGAGACTGTGAAAAGCAAGAACTCCCGTTTAAAGGAAGAGACCATTGCAGAACCAGGCTCAGAGGTGGAGGCTTTCTGCTATTCCATTTGGGGTGAGGGGACAGAAAGAGAAAGAAATTGGGCAAACAGATATATTTCTTGTATCAACAGATCGTACATAGACGACAAGAGAAACAATGGTCAACGACACGTAGTTCTGAAACATTGCATGAAAGAAAGGAGAGACGTGAAGCAGAACTGGGAGCCGGTTCCACATGGTAGGAGCCCGGGGTTCAGTTAAAAACCAGAGCATCAGGAGAGACCTAATCCAGATAGCCATTAGTCTACATGAAGAGTATGAAGAGCGCAGACTGATTTAGGACAGCAGCGTGCGGTGGTGTTTCTGTCAGGGCCAGCAGTAACAAAATTATTAACAACACCCCCAGCCCCCACACCGCATGCACCAAAAAATAGCACACATGCATATGCTCTACAATTCAGACACATTCTGTCACCAGTGCTACCAGTAGCAGTGCTAGCCCTGCTGGCCCTGACTGCACACCACTGACGGAGGATGAGCGTCATCATGGAAATGTGACCGCTGACCTCGAAGATCAGAAGCAGGCCAGAGAGGCCGGTAAGACCCAGAGAGACCCCCATGACCCAGGCTAATGCAATCAATCGCAGAGCACACATCCCTGTCCCCCCCCCAGGAAGGCGTCTGGACACCAGTCCAGAAGAGGGCAGAGGTCGACCCCGCTGGGCACCGGACGCCCAGGGCAGGCAGAGCAGAGGGCCCGTGGCCCGAGAGCCGACCCCACCCACTCAGGCAGAGGGCCATGACCATACCCAGGACTTACTGCAGACTTCCATCACTCAACAGACAAAAACTGGGCTTATGAGGAACTTGTGACTATGCGCTCTGTCTGTTGAGTCGTGTCACTTCCTGAAATACACCCTTGCTGCAGGTGAGAGCCTCAACCACAGCCCTCAGACCTTTGTGACACCGACGGTCGAAACAACAGCTCGCCGAGTTTAGACAAAGTGAAAAACCTACTTTTGGTTACTTCAGCGTAGACGGGGTGATCTGGAAGATTTACTTCAGGAACTGCATACACTGAAAAACAATGAGCCACACTTCAGTCAGACTTCAGAATGAGCTGTGTTTGACAGTGTTCACCATTCTCTACAGTATTTTGATGCCTTTCAACGATCTCTGAAAAAAAAATTATCATCTGGTCCTGGTCCTGATCTCAGTTCATATTCTCCTGGACTTTGTAGTTTTAGAGTTAACAGTCACCGTAACAACAATGCAACTTGGTAGTCTGTCCTTATGAATGCCTGCATTCTCCATTGTAAATGTTCAGACTGTATTGTTCTCTGCTGTGTGGTTTCCTGACAAGAACAGTCAGCAGAACCAACCAGTGGACCCACATTATTAAAACATTATTTTCAGTGTTTCTGCCATTGCTGTGGAAATGGACATCATTTTCAAAATGTTCCAATGAGAATAATTTCAAAAATGTTCCACACCGAATGTTCTTTTTTTTCCCTCACCTGGTGGAGGTTCAGCTGACCGCCCTCTGAGTCGCCGTCTCTTTGAAGAAACATAGGCCACTGCTGAAGAACAGAAAAGAGGAAACTTAACAAATCAAATTAAAGTAATTTCAGTATGTCCAACGCTACCTCCCAATGCCAGTAACAGTAGAGCTACGATGGTCACACTGATCCACCAGGAGGAGAGATGCTGGTCAGAAGGAATCTCGTCTTTGAGGACAGATGAGGAGCCTGAATATAAGGAGCATCAGTATTTACTCTCAGAGAGAATGAAGCTTTAAAACAGAACATCAGAAGTCTGTATTTAGAGTTCCCCACCTCGAACAACCAGCCAGCTCTCTGCTGACTCTCCATAACCAGACACGGCACACTTGTAGAGTCCACTGTCCTTCACAGACGCCCTGTAAATCACCATGGTTCCTCTGTAGCCTGTTTTCAGCCAACTACCATTCCTGTAGAAGTCTGCTACTACGTCCGAGGCGTTGGTGTTGGTCTGGCACCGCAGAGTCACTTTTTTTCCTGCTGTCACAGGGAGGACGGGACTCTCCAGGATCAAGGGACCAACTGAACGGGCAGGAGGACAAACTTTTATCACGAGATGAAAAGCTACTGACTCCTTGATCAAGGTAAGAACTCGTATTGATATTCGTCCTTTAAACCAGTGCCATCGGTGCATCCCGGGTTTTGACCATTTTGTACCTGTAACAGTGATGTTGACAGAGTCGCTCCTTTCTCCTCCTTCGCCGAGGCACCAGTACTCGCCACTGTCAAAGATGAAGGCTGGACAGATCTCACAGTGTCCCTCTGAACTCTCTGAATCCGATCCACAGGAGGTCTCCACACCTCGGACTCTTCGCCTCACCGTCCCCGGGCTGGACGGGTCGGGACCCTCGCAGTCAAAAACCACACAGTCGTACTCGAAGAGCTGCAGCCGGCTGGGAATGATACGCAGAGAAGACTCACCTGATAGAAAGACAGATTGATGGATGGATGGACAAACAGGTGAACAAATGGGCAGGAAGACAGATGTTTTTCATTGTATGAATTTCTTACAATTAAATCACTGAAGTCATTTAATTGAAGTTTGAATAATGCATTTATTTTACTTAATGCAATTTAATTCAATAAAAATAAGTTAAATAGCAAGGCATTTCATTGAAATGAATTAAATTACAATAATTTACAATAAAATGATTTCTAATACATTAAATGATATTATGTCACAATGAATAAGAATAAATGCCTCACTGCCTTAGTGACTCAGTGGACAGAGCATCAGTCCAGCTCACCATCTCTGTGTGCTCCGCAGTAGGAACCTGCCAGCAGAATGTGGAGCAGCAGAAAGTCTGGAGACAAGAGAAGAAGAGAGACGAGTGACTCCAGGCTTTGGTTAGTGGCGTTGTGAAGAAGGAGAGTACTCACACACTGCTGGGACGTCCATGCTGCCTCGCTGCCGATGGGCTGACTGAGCTGAGAGAGAAGCAGCTCGTCCTCCAGGTCCTCTGTGCTCGGTCTGCGGTGAAGAGCTGCTCTGCTCAACCACACAGACAAACGTGACACAACCACAGCTGTTATACAGCCCCTAGCAAAAAGTATGGAATCAGCGGTCTTGGACGAGCACTCACTCAGACATTTTATTCGGTAGATAAAACTCAGATCACAAACATGAAACAATCGTAAGGTCATTCCAAAGTGCAACATCTTGGCATTCAGAAACGCTCAAAGAAATGAAGAAAAAACATTGTGCTGGTCAGTAAATGTTACTTTTATAGAGCAAGTGCATGGATATAAATATGGAATCACTCACTTCTGAGGAAAAAAAATTGAAATCGCTCCAGTTTGAGTAGAAAATAAGGACACACCCAGTCAATTTCTTTTCCTTCATTAGGCACCTGCCTCAGATTACATAACTGCTGGTTAGCCAGCAGTTAAAAACAGTGTAGTTATCACACCTTGGAGGGCTGCTGGACCAAGTGAATTGGCAAGAATCAAGGCTCCAACAAGAGAGACGTCTCTTGAGACCAAAGACGGGATTATCAAACTTCTTGAAGAAGGTAACTCTACACGTATGGTTGCCAAAAATGTGGGCTGTTCACAGTCAGCTGTATCGAAGATCTGGACCAAGTAAAAACAGCATGGGAAGGTTGTTAAAGTCAAGCGTACTGGTAGACCAAGGAAGACATCTAAGGCCACGTTCACACTGCAGGGCTTAATGCTCAATTCGGATTTTTTTGTGAAATCCGATTTTTTTGCGAGTTCGTTCACATTTACAATAAAATGCGACTTGTATGTGATCTCCCGTCTGAACGGAATACCACCCAAAAGTGTCCCGCATGCGCAGAAGAGGACAGAACGACGTCACGCAGCAGAGAAGAGAGCCAAGTTTTTGGCCATGGCGTTTTGTGGGGCAGCGGCAGCAACAGAGAAACGCAGTCAGGAGAGGTGGGGCAGAGATGAGAGGCTAATGATACGGAGTTCAATAATAATTTTCGGATGACAAGAACTCCCTTAATGTGCTTCTGCGAGCGCCTTTTTTTAACACTCAAGGTAAGACATACGTCTTCAGCGCCCCACATCGAGACGTGCAGGTCGGATAAATGCGCCCTGGCCGTTCAGACTGAAGTCGCATGGCAAAAGATCCGATACGTATCGGATTTAGGACCACATATCCAAATGGCCTGGGTCGCATTTGAAAAAATCGGATCTGTGTCGTTCAGACTGTCAGGAAAAGATCCGATACAGGTCGCATAGGGGCAAAAAAATCAGATTTGGGTCACTTCAGCCTGCAGTGTGAACGTAGCCTGAGTGTAACCGGCTGGTTATTGGTGAAGCCTCTCAGCTGTGGCAGGAGCCAATGGCCAGCTGGGCTGTGTTGTGGGAGGGGATAAATTCGCTTCCTTCCCCTTGGCAGTTCTGGTTTGGAACAGCTATGTGGCAGCATGCGTGTCTACTGACTCGGCGTTGCGTGCATTAACATTTTCTATTTGTTTCTCCAAGTCCCAGTGAGCAGGTCAGCGTGGCGGCTTGAGGGGTCGGGACAGCCGAGTTGACTCTGTTGCCTTCTGTCTTCTGTTTTTTTGTTTTTTTTCCTTGCTGTGTTTTCTCTGCTCTGCCCCAGCTGGGTCAGTGCATTAGTTGGTTGGATTGTTTGGTTGATTTCATTTTGCTTTTTGTTGGTTGTTTTCTTTTCGTGGTTCCTTTTAGGAAACACCAGCCAAGGCTCAGCAACAGACTGAGGGGGGTGTGCTTTGCTCGGGCGTGTTTTAACCAAGTTGTGTGTTGTTGTTCTCCCACCGTATTTATTTATTAGGTGGCGAATATTGTCCTTTTCTGTCCACTGAGTAATAATAAAGTATGTATTTTATTTCTCTACACAACCGCCTCACATTCCATCTTTGAGCTGTCTTTAATCCGCTCTCGGTTACATAAGCATCAAGAAAAGCAACTAAAGGCCATACGTCTTAAAAACAGAAAATGCACAAGACAAATGAAGAAGAAATGGGAGGAAGCTGGAGTCAATGTATGTGACAGAACTGTGCAAAATTGCTTAAAGGAAATGGGATTTTCATACAGGAAAGCGAAAAAGAAACCATAATTTACGCTTAAACAGAAAAGAACAAGAAAAAGACTGCAATTGGTTAAGGAGAGGCAATCATGGACTGTGGGTGACTGGATGAAGGTTATCTTCAGTGATGAGTCACGAATCTGCATTGGACAAGGTGATGATGCTGGAACTTTGGTTTGGTGCCGTTCCAGTGAGATTCACAAAGAGGACTGAGTAAAGAAAACATCCAAATTCCCACAGTGCTTGATGACATGGGGCTGCATGTCAGGCAAAGGCACTGGGGAGATGGCTGTGGTTCAATCTTCAATAAATGCACAAGTTTACGTCGACATGTTGTACAGCTTTCTTACCCCTACAACTGATAAAATGTTTGGGATGATGAAATCATTTTCCAAGATGACAACGCATCATGCCACAGAGCAAAAACTGTGAAAGCATTCCTTGGAGAAAGACGCATCCAGTCAATGCCATGGCCTGCAAATAGCCCAGATCTCAACCCAATTGAAAACCTGTGGTGGAAATTGAAAAAAATGGTCCGCAGCAAGGCGCCGACCTGCAAAGATGATCTGGCAACTGCAATCAAAGACAGTTGGCCCCAGATTGATGAAGAATACTGTTTGTCACTCATCAAGTCCTCAGAGCCTCAGAGACTGCAAGTTGTCAGAAAAGTAAAAGGCGGTGCAACTAAATACTGGTGATGTTTTGATTAGTTTTTCTTTGTCTGTTTTTCATGATTCCATATTTTTTTTCCTCAGAATGGAGTGACTCCATATCTTTTTTCCTGTGCTTGGTCTGTAAAAGTAACATTTACTGACCTTCATTTTCCTTCATTTCTTTTAGTGTTTCTGAATGCCGAGGAGTTGCACTTTTGAAAAACTTCATTATTGTTTCATGCTTTTTATCTGAGTTTGTTCTACAGAATAAAATGTCTGAGTGAGTGCTCGTCCAAGACTGCTGATTCCATACTTTTTGCTAGGGGTTGTATATACCATCACTTCATCTGTCAGTTCAGACATTTACACTCAGAGAGTCATTATGAGGTCATTCAATCATGAATAAATACACAGCAATCTTCCTCTTCTTCTATAATTCAACGACTGTTTAGTGTGTTGATTTTTAAAATTTAATGACCACTATAAATTTATTTTCTTGTAAAACTCACTAAAAACACACAGTCATTCCAGCAATGTCAGGATAATATTAGAGTCTCTTCTGGGTCAGTTCACTGATCAGAAGGGTGGAGGCCTTGGGGAAGAAACTATTTTGAAGTGTGGAGTTGAGACTTCAGTGCTCTGTAGCACCCCCGATGGCAGAGCAGAGAACAGCTGGTGGCAGCGAGTTGGGGAGATGTTGTCCAGAGAGATCAGGGGGAGGCCATCGCTGTCTTTACCGCTCATTTAAGGCTTTTCCAGTCTCTCTCTGTACAGCTGGTACACCAGACTGTCAGGACACTTTCAGTGTTGCCCAGGTAAAAAATATCCAGAGAAGCTCTGAACTGAATTGTTCTTCCTCGGTGTCGTTAGAAAATAAAGTCACCGTTGGCCCAAGATCCCAATTATAGAGCATCTTCCTTCTCAAACATTCAGATGATTATATGATTGATATCATGTATTCTTTGGCATTATATAGTATTATATTATAATATCTTATCCTCCTGAATTTTGAATTATCGTACATCATGTGATACTTTACTGTCTCGGATTGGTTACTGTTTTTTTCTGATTGGATTATGTTGTGGAATTTTTGGTGAATCAGAGCCAAAGATGTCGAGTCAAGGTGTTGACGCTGCACAAGGAGGATTTATTGAGGATTGCAAAGGAAGCACACACAAATCAGCTGAATGAGAGCAAGGCTGTTGCTCCGAGGAGAATCCAACCCAACTCTGGCATGACTTCTGGCCACGCCATCTCATATAGCGAGATCTCACGAGACTAGCAGACGCTGTTTCCAAGTGACTTCAGACAAAACAGAGCGGCCTTCACACTGTGTTCCTGAGAACTTTGAAAACAAAGCATTATTCCACATCAATCCCTCCTGTTGTTAAATTTCAATTTAAACAAAACCAGACACAAAATAAATTCGAATTTTAACAATAATCTAACTCACTATCAGAGACAGTAAAGCCAGACAAAGTAAAACCAGCATTCATTTGCATCACACGTCAATATTAATGTTTTCCATAAACATCAATAAGATCAGTTCCTCCAAGTGCATCGTCATTTTTTATATTTTATATGTCCTAAGTTACCTATGTTTCAACGACCATTTCCAACTGACCCACTGTCACAAAAACACCAAGCGACACTCAGTCATGATGTACAATTTAAAAAAATCAGGACAGCTGCAAATACCTTCATGCCAAACAATCAATCCTGGTCCAGGCCGATCAACCAGGAAGGCAAAAGACAATCAGTGGTTGCAGTGTGTCCAATCAAGCTGAACTAAGAAAAGAAAGAAAAACCATTAAAATCAGCAAAAACATTGAACAACAATAAAACACTGAACATCTGGTCGTTCTCAACGTCAGTCATCAATGTCAATGTTAGTTTGTTAGTAAGTTAGTTTGTCAGCCGTAACACAGTCATAGTCACATTCATCCATATTCAATTGAGCAGATATTTCAAAGGTAAAATTAAAACCACAGAACATGGCTTCATAACCCGACCCCCCTGCTGAGAGGCACTCTGTGCTTTATTCACCAGCAGCAGAATGTGAGACATGTACTATACGCATCCGTTGCCCCGAACCAAAACCTGCTGCAGTGATAACCTCTTCTGGAGCATCAGCTGCTCACAGACTATTTAGGAGCCCAGGAACTCAGTCAGGAGTCTGCAAGAGAAATAAACATCAGGGTGAAACCGTGACCCATGATCCAAACCAGAATACCTGCAGAGAACGTCCCTTCTCCTGGAATAGAGATGACAGGACGGTCTGTAGCCAGGTAATCCCAGACCAGAGGCCGATGATTAGTCTTCCTCCAGATGTTGACCCTCCTGTGACCTGGTCTCTGTTCACTCCAGTCCTGCAGAAACATCCTTGTGTGGTTGTTTCGAACACAGAGTCTACAGCCGCAAACCAAAAATCCAGTGACAAGCATTCTGCCAGATCTAGAAAAGACAACGTCTCTTCCTTTAGTCTGCAGTGGCTGATTAGACCACAGTTCTGGTCTTCCCGAAGACCAGGACCGGTTCTTCTCCTCCAGATCTTCTCCTCCAGAACGTGTCCAAGGAACGTCACGTTCAGCTGCAGCTGGGCTCAGGATGCTCGGCGGCCTCCCTCAGGGAGACAGTTCAGGAGTAGAACAGTGTCAGGCTCTTCAAGCTTCCTTCAACCTTTTGGTGTGAAAACATCAACCTCATACTGTATCAGAGTTCCACCTGACAGGTCCAGATCCAGATCCCCTCACTGCCGATGCACAAACTCCCAGACTAGAGACAAAGTCCTGGGCCAAATGTGAAGCAGTATTTACCTTTTTAGGTGAATGCAGGCAAATATTGCCTTTCAGGATCCAATCTGAGTGAAAATAATGCAGCAGACAGGTCAGACAGGTCAACCACTGGATAGTAGCATGAGCCAGAGGTATAAAAACAAAATGATTTCAAAATCAGCAGATTCTGGAGTAGCAGATAGTACAGTTCAGTTGATTTCTATAAAATCTTGGAAAAATGTCCACCTATCAGGTCTTCTTGTCTTGGTGTAGAAAGAGTCGGTACTAAACATCATTGAATCATTCAATGACTTCATAAAACATTCAATACCTCCCATGACTTCTGGACAAACATTCTATTGTCTCCCTGTAGCAGCTCAACATTTAGCTCCAGTGTGATTCTGTGAGGTTTAGTCGATGCTAAATCTGAATAATCTCTTAGTTCGTCCACAAATTCTCCAACTAAATCAAATAAAGGTGAAAATGTAATTCATTTCAGTAGATTTCAAAGTTAAGAATGTAGATTCATAGACAGTAACAAATCCTTGTAGCACAGTCATGTAAAAACATTGTCATGCTAGTTTTGTTATGTCGAAGGGGAAGGTCGAGATAAACCTGTTGCTTCTGTCTCCCCCTTCCCTCAGTTTGAAAACCCGGAATGTGACCTCCAAGTTATTTCATTGAAACTATATTGAAATAAAATTTATTTAATAAATTCACCTCAATTCTTCACCCAACTGAGCAACTGGTTAATAATTAAAACCATTTCACTAAAACTAGAAGCTCCGCCCCCTGTGTTCAGGTTACAGTGATGTGGGGAAGAAGTGACCATCATGGAGGATCCTGCTGCCTGTGGTTCAGTCTGGTCAGGACGGTTCAGCCCGTCGACCCACTGATATCTTCCTAGTGACTTATAAAACAAACAAAACACATAATTCATTCAAAAGCTGATAAAGTAAGGAATTTAAAACTTTTAAAGTCTAATCTCTCTTCCCCCCAGTGTGTGTTCTTGGCCTGACCTTGATCACATCATAGATTAATCAACCCCGTCGTGATCAGACAGGCTATTGGATTCAAAGATTTGAATATAAATTCAAATCTTGGGTGTCCTCAGTAGACTTCAGGTTAAAAATAGTGGAGTAGATTACATGTTCAACCAGCAACTTTGTTGACTCATTGATGGATTCCTTATTTTAAACATGTTAAAAAACAGGAAACAAAACAAACAGGTTGAAAACCTTCCCTTTGGTTAAAACCCTGCTTATTTTTCTTAACTTCCTGTTCTTCCTCCCTGTTCATCAAACCCTTCATCTCTTCACTTCACTCCGCCTCTCTCTCTTTCTGCCCTGTCTCTCTCTCTCTCTATCTATCTCTCTCTCTACCTGCTCTGCCTCTCTCTCTCTCTCTGTCTCGCTGCCTCTCTCTCACCCTGCCTGTCTCTCTCTGCTTCTCTGTTCTGTCTGTCTCTCTCTCTCTCTCTCTCTCTCTCTCTCTCTCTCTCTCTCTTCAGCATTTCTATCCTTACGCTTCTCTTCAACAACCGGTTTTGTGGCACCAGTGAGGATCACAATCCGTGTTTTACACAGAACCAGCAAATCAAAACCACCATGCATCAAAGTAAACTTTAACTCTCTCGGTGTTCTCAGATCACTCGGTTGTCTGCGTAACCAGCCAGAAATCATCGCTCGGGCCGTAGATTGTGACTCTTCTAAACATTCCAATATCTTGGTCCTGCCGACCACCCCGACCGGTGTGAACTTATCGAATAGTTGCTGAAAACTTTCAACGGGATCAGACCACGCCGTGCTGTTCTACTTCCTGTCTCTTCTTTTCCTATGTTCAACACTTTGGTGTTTACCAAACGTTTAGCACAAACAATAACTGCACACAAACAGCAACACAAACAGCAACACATGTCCTCTACAAACCTAAACAACCTCCCAGCATCATGACCTTCTTCTTTATTTACCCCCTTTTCTTTTAACGTGAAAGAGAGAGTCAGAGTCGTGAGGTGTGACCTGCAGAATCACACTCACCCAGTTTTCAACAAGCTTCACCAGCAGAAATCTCCTCAGGCGACGCCGCTTCAGGGACTCAGCCCTTCCACGCCAGTGGCCCCCAGGGCCGTCCAGACTCCAAGTCTAGAAACTCTTCCTAAGCTCTCTCAGCCACAGTTCCAAGTTAGAATTAAATTATTATTACAACCCAATTGTTACTAATCAATCATTAGCAATTGATTGATAAAAATCAATCAAATAATTTAGGAACATCTTTGGCTCTTTATGTTTAGAAATTTGCTTTTACAATTCCAATCAACTATGAAATAGTTCTTATCTAGTCAAACATCCCCACAGGTAAGGCATTACTTCCTGAGTTAATTTTTTTTTTTTTTTTTTAGAGCAGGGACAGAAAGAGAGAAAGATAAAGAGAGGGAGAACGGGGGGAGGGGGGGCACAACCTATGTACAAAGTCACAATACAAAACAGTGTTGTCAACGCACCACACGCAACCTAGAACAATCCCAAACCCCCAATCTAGACAACACCAAAACAGAGCCGACAACCAACACAGAAAATTACAGAACCATACATACATTTTTTTTTTTTTCCGAACCATATTAGTGAACAGACCAGGCCACAAAAATAAAAGGAGGTGTAGGGGAGGAAGGAAATGCAAACCCTTTTTTTTTTGAATATAGCTAGTCGTAACTAGTAGTAAACTCGGGGCGTGCATCAAGAGAGGGCTACTACAGATCACCATTAGTCTAACCACCACAAGAAGACAAGGTAACCCAGTGTGTAAAGAGTGATTAAAGATCAACGTGATCATGTGAATATGATGGTGACAGTGATGGTGATAGTGATCATGCATATATGACCTCTGACCTCTGAGAAGGCCAGAAGCAGGCCAGAGAGGCCCTCAGAGCCCAGACAGCCGGCGGTCATCACAGAGCCCGGATCCAAGCCGCCCCCCCAGGCAGACGCCCACGCTCCAGTCCAGAAACGGGGCAGAGGAAAGCCCCGGCCGGGGACCCCGGCAGTCCCGGGGCCCGGGCCCCGCGGAGCCATGACCGGCAGGAGCCGGTCCACCCCGGGCGCCGGACGCCCGGGGCGGGCAGGGCCGAGAACCCAAGGCCCAAGAGCCCAGGAGCCAACCCCCCACCCAGGCGGAGGGCCATGACCCACCCGGGAGAACCAGCCCACACGGGCGGCTACCCACCCCAGGCCAGCACACCCCCCAGCGCTCCGGCCACGCACCCCGAGATCCAGGGCATCACCCCCCCCCCCCCCCCCCCCCCCCACCCCCCCCCACCCCCCCCCCACCCACCTGGAACCCACCCCCCCCCCCCGTCCACCGCCCGGCCCACCCCTCCCACCCCCTGTCCTCTCCCGCCTCACTCCCCCCCGCCCCAACCCAACACTCATACTGACACACACACATGCGCACACACAACCACTCATCCCTAAACCAAACACACACACACACACTCACATTCCAACACACTCACACACTCTCACGCACACGCTAACAAGCATGCACGCAGACACACACACACACACACACACACACACACACACACACACACACACACAGTTGAATATTCATATTTAATATATATATCTGAGTTAAATATTTAACAGAGGAAGCATTTGCACTCACCTCGTTTATGTTGTATTTAGATCCCGGACGAGCCCCAAACTGTTGTGGAATTTTTGGTGAATCAGAGCCAAAGATGACGAGTCAAGGTGTTGACGCTGCACAAGGAGGATTTATTGAGGATTGCAGAGGAAGCACACACAAATCAGCTGATTGAGAGCAAGGCTGTTGCTCCGGGGAGAATCCAACCCGACTCTGGCAGGACTTCCGGCCACGCCATCTCATATAGCTCGATCTCACGAGACCAGCAGACGCTGTTTCCAAGTGACTTCAGACAAAACAGAGAGGCCTTCATACTGTGTTCCTGAGAACTTTGAAAACAAAGCATTATTCCATATCAGATTATAGTATCATGGGTGCATTTTATAAAGGGGTCATGAGGTTGTATCGCCTTGACGATGCCCGCTCCTGTCAAATCTAGGAAGCTAAGCAAGTTAGGGCCTGGTCAGTTCCTCGATGGGAGACCACGAGGAAACTCCAGGGAACCTGAATGAATGCAGTGTGAGAGTGAGTGCTTGGTGGTGGTTGAAAAAGTCCGATGGTGCAGCCTCACCTCCGTCAATCTGCCCCGAGACAGCTGTGGCTACACTGAGTATGGAATGAAATTCACAATGAAAAAAAAAAGATGAATTATTATTATATTGTGATCATAAATAATCAAAAAAGAATGTTTCTCTGCTGCCCTCTGCTGTACATGTGTGCTTACTGTCCTTCATCTACACTACAAACAGCTTAAACAGCTTAATCATTACCTTCTACTGAGATATATATCCTTTAATGCTACTTCAGGTCAAAGTCATGATCCAAATCAATCATTACCTCATGAGATCTCACCTTTACCTGATAGAAAACTGTGTCTCATGACCCACTTAGAAGGTTTCAGCACAGATCATTAACAAAGACAACGTTATATGAGAACTGGTGGCAGTGAAACCTGTTCCTGCTGCTCATTTTAATCCATTTTCAAAGGATTTATTTCCCTTATCAGAAGGTTTTTCTGTGTCTTCAGAGCCAAAAGCTTCAGAGAAAACTCCTCCAGACACTGATCAGGTATGAGCCGCTGTGAAACACATCCAGGTGTGTTTTCCTGTGTGTGTGACTGTTTGTGTGACACTGACCGATCTGTTACTGTAATCTCTGACTTCACGCTGTTTTGCTCAAGACAAACTCCCTTTTTCACTGACCCAGAGTGGAAAACAACCACATTTTAACTATACACACTGCTTCAGGGGAAAACACTTCGTTGAGCAGCCCTTGGACTGATGTGGCGTGAGATCTGACTGATGTGGAAGGCTTTTCTTTTTTCCCATCGAGATGCACCCCTTACGACACCGTGAAACTGTTTTTAAACATGGATACAAATAAAAACATAATCATTTTAAAGGAAATTTTCACAGTGCAATTTGACCCTTATAATATTAAATCTTTCACAATCATATAAGTTCACTGTACGTACTTTGCTGTGCTCTCCAAGGAATGCAAACAATTTCGAGCGATGCCGCCTCAAGGCTGTGTCAAACTACAGCTGAGAGCCAAGCGGACACATCTCTATGACTACGCCAGGCAACTTCTGGGTTGTTTAAATGTTTACAATGTAAAATATCAAATAAACAAAATAAATCTCAACATTATTCAACAATATTCCCACAATATTCAAATCCGTATTTATTGAGCCCTTTGTCTCTTTGCCCCGTTTTGTTTTCATTTAATACATATTGAAACACACAATAAAATAACATTATGGCCTTTGAGACTTTGTTTTGAGGTTTTCATTTCAGAAAAGATTTCTGTTACCACGGCACGCAACCTGTGAAACAGCAGAAACACTGAAAATGATGAAGTTAGTTCGTTGAGCAGGTGACGCATAAAATCATTCAACATATTTTGGTTGTTTTCATGTTTCTTCCAGAAGACGCAGCGTTCAGAGAGTTTTTACTGACATGAAAAGATTTTGTTATCTGGAACATTTGTATGATTCATATTGGTTAATAATCAATTTGATGAGTGAGGGAGGGAGGTGAGACGGGACTCTTATCAGGTTAAGAACACCTCCCTGAACATGTAGGGAGGAGCTGCTGGGAGGAGGAGCTGCAGAGTGTCCACCATCTGCACTGAGCAGAGCTCCAGCATTTTCAGAAAGTCTTGTTTTCCTCAGAGACGGAGTCAAAGCATTTTGAGAAAGTTGTTTTCAGCGTCTCCGAGCAACATTTTCAAGGAAACAAACAAAACTGCTGAACTTCAGTCTTTTCCCCCTAAATTGTTGCAGAGTGGAAGAATGTCCTGTTTATCGGGTTTGTTTCAGTTTTCAGGATGTTTCTCTGGTGGACCAGACGTCTGTGGAGCTCCGCTGTCAGTGTGTCGGTGTGTTGCCATGCAGCTGTTTTTCTTCTTCTGACAAGAAGCTGTGAAGGTCAGTAGAACTCTGAGAACCACTGGGGACTTTCAGGACTCGCTTCCAAAAGAGAACATGTCATCTCAAACACTCAACTGGTCAAACAACAGGAGAATGACACACTTTCTTAAAACAATTGTCATCCAGATTATAGAACATCTTCCTCCTCTAAATTATTTAAATTCTCTGGATCTAGATAAATACTGAAACAAACATTTCAGAACAGACCTCCACACCTTTCCTTTGCTCCAATAGTCCATCTCCAGGACTGAACTCACCACCATGAGCGTCTGGCTCGTCTGTTTAGTGGCTTCTGATCTGTCCAGTTCACCTCTGTTGCACCTGCAACCGTAGAGTCTTTAGAGAAAGGAACCCAGAACATTTCTGTTTGGTGCTTCTTGTGACGTGGGCTGATCTTTATGGTTGTGAGTTTTGATGATTAAACTTTGTCTCCGTGTTGCATGACTGCTTCCTCCTCAGGTCAGTATCAGATGGTCGGCCCCTCCACGCCGGTCCTGGCAATGCTGGGTGTGGATGTGGTTTTGCCTTGCCACCTGGAGCCTGCTGCTGATGAGACTAAAAGCACAGTGGAGTGGTCCAGGTCAGACCTCAGCCCTCGATTTCTCCATCTGAGACGTGACGGTGTGGATTTGCTGATCGACCAGCATCCGTCGTACGCTGGAAGAACACATCTGTCCTCGAGCAAACTGAAGCATGGAGACCTGTCACTGCGACTCTCCAACGTGAAGCTGTCCGATGAGGGAAAATACAGCTGCATTGCTCCAGGAAAGACTTCCACCGAGGTTCATCTGCTTGTTGGTGAGTGGAGTGAGGAAGCCTTTTTTTTTTTTTAAACCTTTATTTATACAGGTTATCCCATTGAGACCCAGGGTCTCATTTGCAAGAGAGACCTGTGCAGCAGCAAATATAAGACAGACATGCAAAAATAAATAAATAAATAAATAAATAAATAAATAACACATTAAAATATACAAACTGACCTCACTGAGTCTTTACCAGTCAGCATGAGGAAATAGACGGATCCAGAAACACCTGGTTCAACATCTCTGTCTCAATGAAGAGATTTCAAGAAATAATACTCTTCATTGTGAAGTAATATGACTGCACCTTCAGACACAGAAACACAAATAACAGCATGAACCTGTTGAACTCTCAGCTCACCGGACTCTTCTTAAACCTTCTGCTCCAAAATGACATGCCCAAGATGAAAAGAGTATATCTCTCCAACTGCAAGATGTATTTGAATCATGTTGGTGTCACAATAAAGGGAAGACTTGTGAGGTGTGTTTGTCAGAACCAACGAGGACTCAAAAGCAGATGGAGGCTGAATTAGCATTTTAACAAGGTTTTTTTGTACAGTCACCACAGGGAGTTCGACCATCTCACACCCAAGACCAGACAGAGAGAGGACTAAATACCCTGGGAAATGGGAGGAGATGGGACATGAGAGGACAACTGAAAGACTGAAAATGTGAGGTGAGGGAGATGAAGGAAACGGGGAGAGACAGGGACAACAACAACTATGCGAGAAAGACAGAAAGACCAGCAAGGAACAGCCGGAGCGGGGCAACCCTGGCAGTGTTCAGGTGTGTATCAGTACATCTGTTACTGGATCAAAGTAAATGAGGATCGATGAAAGATTTCACTCCCGCCTGAAAAGAGTTACATTTTCAGAGTGAATATCCCTTTGACATGATGCAGTTTCAGCTCTAAATCTCTGAAAATGAATATCAAAAACTGGTCCTTGCCAAGTTTGATTGTGATGAAGTGATGCAGAGGAGAATAGGAGGTTTTAGTGCAGAGTGCTCAGTCGGAATCCCCAAAATGGACATTTTGGCACCATTTGAAAATTTTGCTGTCCCAGACTCTCTCTTTCACTTTTATGACACTATCATCACATGCACCTGACCTTTGGCTAAGCCCCGCCCCTGAATGCCAATGAGCCAACAGCGTTCAACTACCAACTGCCTGGAAATGCTGATGCAGACCTTCTCTCCAGAGAGAACCATTCATTGACTTGGTGTTGGAGTTTTGTTTCATTTGTGTAGAATGTCTCATCTTTACAGCAGAGTTTATCCTGTGTAATCTGAAGGGCAACATGACTCCATTTCTTCATGATCAGTGCACCGTTTGTGCTTTCTGTCTTGGAATTTGCTTCCTGGTATCCAGCTGGGTCACTCTGGAGTTAAAGCCACCACCTGATTGGAGACATGGATTTCCTGTCTTGAAGGAAGTCCACAGCAGAGATCACATGGACTGGTTTTTCCATTTGAATGAAGCTGATTGAATCCAGTGTCTGTGCTTCATCTGCAGGCGCTGCCCCCCCGAACGTGGCCGTCTCAGCAGAGGCTGATGGATCCAGTGGAGGAGTGGTGCTGTGCTGTGAGTCTGCCGGCTGGTATCCGGAGCCCGAGCTGCTGTGGCTGGACAGTGAGGGGAAGCTGCTCTCTGCTGGACCTCCACGGACCCTCAGAGGTCCTGATGGCCTCTACTCTGTCAGCAGCAGAGTGACTGTGGAGACCAGACCCAGCAACACCTTCTCCTGTCGAGTCCAACAGAGCAACATCAGCCAGAGCAGAGCTGCACAGTTCAGCTTTGAAGGTGAGTCTAGTTTGGTTTCAGTTCGGCTGAAGTCTTCCTCTTGAAACCTTCTGCTGGTTTCTGTCGTTCCAGGGGAGTTTTTCAGGGATGAATACAGCTCTGTTGCTCGGACCATCGTTGTCGTGGCCTCGGCTGTTTGCTTCATCATCTTATCTTCAGGTTTATTTGTGTTTTCGGAGCTGAATCTCAACAAAAAGAGTGAGTCACTTTCATTTCAGTTTATTGATATTAGTATTGACCTGCATCGATGCTGCTCTCAGTGTTTTCTCTCTTGGCCTCAGTTTGTGGGTGGAGCTCTCCTCGGGAGTATCAGCAGGTGGTGGTCAGCAGTCTCACATCAGTGGAATGATCCTCGCTTTGACTTTTCCATGTGAACATCTGATTTTCTCACTGCATGTTCAAGGAGTGTCTGAGCCAGATCATGCTTCATGTAAAAACGTTTCACTGTTTTTGTTCCAGAAGTTTCACATTTACATGACAATGTTTTGAAAACAATATTCATTGACATGTAAAGAGAAGAAATAAAGAAACAATGTAGTGAACAGGCCAGGCCACGAGGTGGTGCTGTTTATGTAAAGAAACCTCAAACCAGTGGAACTGAAAAACCAGACTTAGAGGAGGAGACTCTCCACAGAACCAGCCTCAGGTCAGTGCAGGTCTCCCAGCAGTCTAAAGCTGCAGCAGCTTCTCCAGAAAACGGTCCAGAGTGTCTTGAAGCAGCTTAACTCCATAGAAAACCTGACAGCAGAGACTGTGTCAGCCTCCATAACTCAAACTGGGAGCTGGTTCCACGTGAGAGGATCCTGAGAGCTGAAAGCTCTGCCTCCTGTTCTGCTGTTAGAGAACCTGGAACCTCCAGTAGGCCAGAACTCTGAGAACGGAGTGTTCAGCTGGATCATGTGGGAGAAACTGATCTTTTGTTTTCTCCTGTTTGCAGGTGACAACAAACCACAGAAGGATGAAGAAGTGCCGCTTGTTGATCAAAGCTCAAGAACGAAGGATTTGGAGAAAGAAATGTTGAGACTGAATGAAGCGATAAAGAAGAAACAAGAAGACGTGAACGAGTTGGTTGGTGTGATGGAGATGTTGGAGAAGTGGGGGGAGGAAGTGAAGGAGACCAAAGAACTGCAGAAGGTCCAGCTGGAAGAGGTGGAGAAGAAGATCAAAGAGAAGGAGGAGAAAGTTAAAAAACACAAGGATGCTTTTAAAGTTCATAAAGAGCATCATATAATACAAATTTTACAAGAAAAGGAAAACCTGATGGGAAAACAGACATATTTAAAGGAGTTTTTAGAGTCCACTGATAACAAAATAAAGTACATTGAGGACATAATAAAAATATTAAGAAAGCAGAAAGAGAGAGCTGAAACTAAGATCCAGAAAATGAGAGAACGGATAGAAACGGTCAGAGAGAGGAAACAGGAAGCAGTGAAGGAGTCTGATGGAGGAAACTGCTGAGTCAGCAAACAGGGAGAATCATGGAGTTCAGCCTGATAAGAGTTCATTCCAGACTTTAATGTCATTTCTCCAGTTTTTAGAGACAACATGTCAGAGTGAAGAGATGTGGAGAGGTTTGGTTTCTCTGTGGCGTTGTCAAGAATTCAGCTGACTCAGATGTTTTCAGAGCTTCAGAACTCCTGAGGTGGAAACAGAAAACCTTTGACTCATCCAGAATGGGACGACCAGGAGGAGTTTTAGTGTCCTGTGTAATGTGAGTGTGGCTCCCATAAAAACTGTTAACTCGGAACAACATTTCACGTTTGATTCTACAATCTAAAATCAATATTCAAGAGTTCAAATTTGAACAGAAAGGCATTGACTTGTTTGCTTTCTGTGTAAACTTTGTAGTGTCACTGCTGTCAGGAAGCCTCTATTAGCTCTTATTTCCACTCTCAGTGTCACATGAGCCCATTCTGATGGTCCTGCTGTCCAGATTCAGAGGTCAGATCTGCCTCTAGGCAGTGAAAGAAGGAAGAAGATGCTGTGTCCAAATATTTACAGATCGGATCAAGACCTCATTCATACGAGGGGGTACCCAGAAGAACCCGGAATTAGGTCATAAAATACTAATAATAATGAGTTTCGACTTCTGGCCGTCAGATGTGCTGCAGGTAAGCCTCGTGCATATCTGTGAAAAAGCTGAGCTCCCAGAGTTACACTGACACCTGTCAGGCGCTATTTATATTGACAGAGTGCAGAGGCGGTCTGCGATTTTTTCCAAAATGGCGACATTGACTGGGAAGCCAGAGCAGCGCGCAAACATTAAATTCTGCTTTTTGCTGGGAAAAAAACAGCAGCAGAAACACTCACCTTGTTGCAGCAAGCCTACAAGGATGATGCTCTGGGGAAGACTCAGGTCCATGAGTGGTCCGGGGGTTTGAGAAGGGCCAGATGTCGGCGCGTCAGGTCCGCTCAGCGTGAAAACAATGCTGAGCTGCTTCTCCGCTGTCCAGGGTATCGTCCACAGCGAGTCTGTCCCTCCAGGTCAGACTGTAAACCAGGACTACTACATGGAAGTCCTCAGACGCTCTGTGAGGATGTGAGGAGGAAGCAGAGCGTAGTGGCGGAGTGGAGTCGGTTGGTCCACCACCACAGAGCGCCAGCGGACACGGCGCCGCGCCTCATGCCGTTTCTGGTGAATCTCCTCTCCCATCCGCCTTATTCACCAGGTTGTAACCTCAAGTGACTTTTTCTTGTTCCCCAAGTTGAAGAAGGAGCTGAAGGGACAGCGGTTTGCAGATGTGGAGGAGGGGAAAGAAAAATCGCAGCCGACAAAAAATGGCACAATTACGCATGGGTGTCATGACACATTGGTGAAGTGGGAGACACGGCTGGAGCGCTGCATTAATGCGGATGGAGATTGTTTTGAAGGCGACGGTGATGTTTTATTTTGAAATGTGAGAAATAAAAAGTTACAGTCAAATTCCAGGAACTTTTGGGTATCCCTTCATATGTGGAAATCACCAATAACCAGGCTGATGGGATTTTTTGAACATGGCGTCTCTCACGTCATCAAATCTGAGACCATCCAGATGATTTTGTCACATGAAGACAGAATAAATGAGAAGCATGGACGAGTCCTGAGAGGTTGTCTTTTGTATTTTACAGTGAAAATGATCAGACTTAGAACTCTTAATGTGACTGAATAAAAACATTTTCTTGTAAATAGTTTAATTTTGTTTGGGATTTTTTTTTTTTTTTCATTTACAAATGAAGCATTTCAAGTCATTGATTTTGTTTGTTACATGAATATGGAGAACTTTTACTTTTTTTACTTTTATATTTGTAAGTTTAAAATGAAACAATATTTTGTTTGAAATCCAAATAATATGGTATGCTTTATTTGCATGTTTTGTTTGATTGGTTGTGTTTTGACCCTAAGTTGTGTGTGTAAAGACTGTGCCTCTGTGTTGTAAAACATGTAAATATGTTGCTGAATAAAAAAAAAAAAAAAAAAATTGTTTCATATTGAATGATCCTTTGGCGCCATCTACTGACAGTCCTGTAGAACAAATACACAAAGCTGTCCTCTAGTGATGATGTCATCAGTGTGAGCCGCTGTTCCACATGGGATCATGAGCTTCTCGATGGCTTCCAGGGAATCTTCTTCTGAACACAGACACGTTATGTCCACTAACATTAACATCTGGAACGTTCACAGTCGTCTCACATCAAGCCGGTGGCAGATCCTTCACCAGCACACAGAGGGAACTTCCCTCAGTAACCAGGTGGAGTTACCAGCACATGCTGTCACAAAGGGTGGAATCCCTTCTTGACTCCTGGAAAAATAATATTTAACTGACACACTGAGGTCCTTTATTAGAAATATCATTAAACCATCACTGTCACCATCATATTCACATGATCACGTTGATCTTTAATCACTCTTCACACACTCGGTTACCTTGTCTTCTTGTGGTGGTTAGACTAATGGTGATCTGTAGCAGACCTCTCTTGATGCACGCCCCGAGTTTACTACTAGTTACGACGAGCTATATTCAAAAAAAAAAAAAAAAGGGTTTGTGGTGTCCTTGCATTTCCTTCCTCCCCTACACCTCCTTTTATTTTTGTGGCCTGGTCTGTTCACTAATATGGTTCGGAAAAAAAAAAAAAAAAAAAAATGTATGTATGGTTCTGTAATTTTCTGTGTTGGTTGTCGGCTCTGTTTTGGTGTTGTCTAGATTGGGGGTTTGGGATTGTTCTAGGTTGCGTGTGGTGCGTCGACAACACTGTTTTGTATTGTGACTTTGTACATAGGTTGTGCCCCCCCCCCCCCCTTCCGTTCTCCCTCTCTTTATCTTTCTCTCTTTCTGTCCCTGCTCTCTGAGCATTTCCGTCCCGGTCCTGTCCGGCAGCCATGCCGGATGCCAGCTTTAAATAAAGGCAGCAGCAGGAGGAGACTCAGTCTCGTCCTGCTGCTAACATTAAAATCTGTTCGGATAGTAAAAGGCTACAATCATACAATATTGCACGCCCCAGCTGCCGAACATTACAAGGGGAAAAAAAAAAAAAAGAAATATCATTAAACATTTTCATACTCCATGCAGGAGTGTTTCACTGCCCTTGAGGTGTGATGCTAAATGGAATATTCCCTAAGTGTATCCTGAATGATGTGCAGAGCACACAGTCACCAGCTGCCTGTAGTCAACCCATCTGGTGATTTTCAGTGAACTCTCTCAATAGACATCTTCTCTCGATACATACATGTGGATGTGTTGTAATTTTTAAAAATTGGAAGCTGGTCCAGTAGAGGCGTTGTAGGGGGGTTTGTTCTTCATGTCAGTTCAGTTCCAGATCACTGTGAGATTTAATCTGCCTCGTGGGTCGTGGGCATTCAGTTATCCTTCCAACCAATAAATCATGCTGTCTTCAGTCTGTACATTTGTTGTGAAGCATAGCGATGGCTGGCAGTCTGTACACTCTCAGCATCAGATTGGATACTGCAGTTTTAGAAATGACCATCAGTCTACACTGAAGAGCTTTGTTGGATCTATGATGGAGTCAGAAGGTCCAGAGTTAGTGGAAATCAAAGTTTCTCTTTGTATGGTCAGTTGGCTTTAGATCACACAGCTACACCTGGGCATCTGTCAAAGCGGTTCTGGAGAACTTTTCACAGGGAAAACCAGATCAGATGTCAAATTGAACGTTACAGTCATTTCCTGCTGTACAGCTGTAGGGTGAGAAAGGTCAATCCCAGATTGATTCTCAGCTATTTTTACGGCTCTTGGTCTTGTCAGCAGCACCTGGTGTGGACCTTCCCCCTCTGGTTTGACCACACCTTTCTTCTGGTTTGACAGTCAGGTCTCTGGTCATTACACAGTTTGCAGAAGAAATCTCTCTTTTTGTTGACTTCAGTCGAATGAAGTGAGAAAAAGTTCTGATTTATGAAATGTTGTCCATCTTGAATATATGAGTTCAAATGGTGTTTAAACCCTTTCCAAGACATTATTCTCATGTTTAATGTCAGTAATGGTAAACAGTCTTCTGGTTAGATGCATAGGTCATCTTTGCTGTTAAATTTACTCATAATTCATTTCACAGTCATCTTTGGTGATTCAGGTCTGCTTTTCTTTCAGCTCTAACTAATCATGTTACTTGGTTATCTGTTGTTTCTTCAGCAGTTTCATCGAAATGTTTAGAATTCCTCGTCATTCTTTATTTTTGGTTTGATTCTTCTTGAATTACGTTGTAGTCTAATATTTCTTCACTTTAATCATTCAACAGTTATATTTTATATTTTGAACCTTTCAACTCACTTTTTGGTTGATAATGAAGGGAAGGTTTCTACTTTTAGCTTTGTGAACAAATCAATAAATCAGTGCAAGATGACATTTGAGTGAAGCCAAAACTCAAAATGAAAGAAGTTATAAAAATAAAAAACACAAATAAATGATATTAAACCAAAAGAAAAATTACCTACATTCATATTTCAAATAATCCAAGAATCAAAAATGTTTAGCAGGTAGTTCAGAAATTAAATTTCAGATTTAATTACAGTCTGCAAATTGAATCTCAATCTGGGACCACAAATTGTCTGTTAAACTTGCAAAATGGAATATTGTCAGAATCTATTCAGAATTGATCATTAAGTTAAATGCTGTCTTTTTTATTTAGGTTTTCAGGGCTCCTGTCTCATACATTTTCCCTGCTGCATTATTAACAGGTTTTTATGGTATATGAAGTTTTTTTTCATGCTGGTAACGTTATCTGTCATTGGATGGTTCTCTGCAAAAGAGTCAAGTGATATGTGCATGGGTAAAATCAGGTTCACCAGACAACCCCTTGTGGGTGAAAAAAAGACCTGTGAATTCAATCCAGCTGTGGAAGACAATATTAATACAATGCAACTGCTGTGGCAGGATAGATGGTATTGATGGATGGATGAATGGACGATATGGATGTTTGACCATTACAGTGGAGGTCCCAAAAAAAAAAGACTGACTCAGTCACTCCTCCACAAAATGTAACGTGGTTTTAAAATCTCTTCACTCAACATTAAAGGTGCTGTAGGCAGGATTCCGCATGGCGATTTGAAACTCAGCACAGCCAATCCTTTCCTGTTTTCTCTGACATCACGTCCTTACGCAAGTTAAGCCCCTCCCACAAGAATGTGCAACAAACGCCCCTCGACCAATCACGGTTAGAGCCTCATGGGCTCTTCTGATTGGTCAAAGATACCTGGAGCTGTCCAGATTCCTTTTCAGCTCAGAACAGAGACAGATGGAAACGCTGCGCCCTCGTGGTACTGCAATTATGCTGCACTCCTAAAGGATTATCACTAGGCACGTTTACATGGACCACGTATAAGCGGATTGTACGTGGAGCGGATTGTAAAATGTGTCATGTAAACGACCGAGTGGATCCGCTTCACTCAGAGCGGATTGTAATTTGGAGCCGATTGTATGAGGTGGTCTACGCCGATCGACAATCCGCTCCGTGTCCCTTATAAAAGAGTCTGACAGCGGAGCGGATTGAACTGGGGGAGTGTTTGTTCTGCGCATGCATGCACGTGTGGTGCCAGTAAACGGGAAGCAGCACAGTCAAAAAACCAGCAGAGAACGCCACGGTGGTTGAAAAACACTTTTTTAGTAAAAAACCCCGACAGAAAAAACATTGAAGAGGCGAGATGGAACCAAATCGCGCAATAGCGAGTTGTATAAAGAGCGCTATAGCAGAATACAAGCGATCGCCGGCTGGTGTTATGGATTAACTGGTTCCCGTGTTAACGAATGACGGCGGAGGTCTGTGTAAACACATTTTGATTACAGCAGTTGTTAAAGTAAGACTCACAAATGACTTTAAACGTATACACTCACTGTAACTGTCGATAACCGTCGTTCGCAAGAACGACTACATTTTTCAATCATGTATTGGTCACAAGTTAACACGGGCACCAGTTAATTTGAAACATCGACACGTGGAGCAGAGGCAGAGCTCACAACGAGACGTGCCGCTCGGTGCAGCGGTGCTGCAGCCAGGGGAGCAGCCGCTCCTTCAGCAGCGTATCATGGACTTTTGGGACATTATTTGAGCAGATATCAGCAGATAAAAACTCTCTGCTCGGCGCTGAGGACTGCTGCTGCGGAGCTAAAGACCTGCAAGTTCCTCGTGAGACTTTGTGCGCATGTCACAGGACGCTGTATAATCCGCTTCACCAAGGGTCCTTGTAAACGAGGATTCATCGTGGATCACTTCATGAATACACTCCGTTTAATACGATTGTTTACAATCCGATTGAAAAAAACACCCATGTAAACTGGGCCAATGGATACTCTAACATTTAATCCAAAGAAAACACAGAAAAATTTGCAATGACAAGCAAAATCCTGCCTACAGCACCTTTAAGCTTATTGGGATGTTAAGCAAGTCATTTCGAAGACCTGGGCCAATAGTTGGAAGTCTGAAATAATAAATGTCATCAGGGACATGAAAGTCTGAATTTGATGTCAAAAACATTAAGTATAGTCCAAACTTAATTTGTGAGACAGTGTTCAAATGTTACAACCTGACTCTGGTTATCAGCTGTGTGTGTGTGTGTGTGTGTGTGTGTGTGTGTTTGTGTGTGTGTGTATGTGTGTGTGTGTGTGTGTGTGTGTGTGTGTGTGTGTGTGTGTGTGTGTGTGTGTAGTCTCACGTCAATTGCACAATCATCTCAAAAGCAACAGTCTATACGAAGAATACCAATCTGGTTTCCGCCCCTCCGACAGCACCGAAACAGCTCTCATCAGAGTGACCAATGACCTTCTCATGACCTCTGACTCTGGCTCCACATCCCTCCTCATTCTCCTCGACCTCTCTGCTGCGTTCGATACCATCGACACCCACAATCTCCTGCACCGCCTCCAGCACCATATCGGCCTTTCCGACACTGCCCCCCACTGGTTTTAGTCCTACCTCACGGAAAGGACCAAGCATGTGGTCCTGGGCGATGCTAAATCCCACCCCCACACTGTCACCTGTGGGGTTCCCCAGGGCTCCGTGCTCGGCCCCACCCTCTTCACCATCTACATGCTTCCCCTCGGATGTGTCGTCAGCAAGCATGGAATTAATTTCCATTGCTATGCTGATGACACACAGCTCTACCTCAAGGTCTCCCCTTCTGCCTCCCCCTCCTCCGCTGTCATCCATCTCAGCTCCTGCCTGGAGGATATAGGGGCGTGGATGAGTCACCATCAGTTTAAAGTTGGTATCATAACTTCGCCTCTGTTGTTTGCTCAGTTGTCCAGCATTCGAGCCCCTTTGTTCCAGATGATCCACCATTTTTCATCAGATCATTTAATCTCATTTCATCTCTCCACTCGCTCTCTGGTCAGTGATACTTTGGCTCCATCTAGCGGCGCGGATGCGTATTGACCATTTACTGTAAGTCCGCGATTATAACACGACCCCACTTTTTAGGATGCAATTTCTGGAAAAAAACATCGTCTTATATTCGGGCCAATACGGTATTTAAAAAAAATTTATCTCATTCAAATCGCCAACCCCAGCTTTAAGAAAGGACTGAAAACCCATCTTTTTAGAAAAGCCTACTGCTAAGCAGTGATCTTTTATCTTTTTTTTTTTTTTTGACTGATTTTGACTGATGTATTGTATCTTATCTTGTTATTTTGTATGTAGCACTGTGAGAGCTGGAATCAAGTGTAAAATGTGTTATAAATAAATTCTATTATTATTATGTGTGTGTGTGTGCGCGCGCGCAAGGGTACTTTCCATGGGACTGAAACATCTACGTGCATTGTTTGCGACAGACTGTCTCTCACACACACAAGCACATATGCACAGTTTACCGAGTGCTGTCCATGGAGCTGAAATTACTGTATTGGCCCAAATATAAGACAAGTCTGATTATAAGACAACCCCCATTTGTCAAATATCATTTTGTAAAAATAAAAATATGTTGAAGACAATAGGGTTACTCATAAAATAACTTTTCATTGTACAATTATTCTAAACCCAAAAACTCACAACAGAGATAACATGTCACAGGATGTAAGATAAAAAAAAATATATTGCAGTATTAAATGAAAAATATATTCTCTTTCTCAAAATAAGCAACAATTAAGTAGCCTCAAAGGTTCAATAACTGCATTAATGATGTAAATAACTTTATAACCATCAAATTTAAGTTCTATTCAACTTCATGAACAATAATAATTCAGCGCTCTGTGAATGTTGGATTCAGTTTGGCATGTAGAGAACAGTTCTTCAGAAAGAAAGCATGAGATTTCAGCTGGTCTGAGCTTTTATTACTTTCTCCTGAAGGCACTGCAAAACTGAAACAAACCAGATCTCCATATAAGTGAACAAATACACAAGATGTATCACAACATACTGGTACATCACTTTCGAAAAACGAAACAAGTCAGTATTTAAAATCAAAGCCGCTAGCTCAATGCTAACCAATAATGGCAATGCCATTAACATGCTAACGGAATTAGCATCTGCGTTGAAATTTCTAAACAAACTGAAAAACTCACAAGTATCAATTTCATCTCTATCCTGAACATCAGCGAAGTATATTCGAGTACTTACAGGCATATAGTTTCAATGCGTTGTTTGAAATGAACCTTAGAAAAATAAACACCAGCCACACTTGCTCAATCTTCTTCTCACACTGCTGTTGGCTTATATTCTGTCCAACTCTCTACCTCCCCCTAACGGGGCGGCTGAGCCACTGCATGCAAGAAGAGGAAGTACAGGTCCCCGGTACCTTGGCTCAATCTAGTCCTCCATTATAGCATGACCCCATTTTTGAGAATACCATTCCTGGAAAAAATATCGTCTTATAGTCGGGCCAATACAGTACATATTTGATGGCAACTCCCTTGACCAATCGCACTTGAAGCAATTGAAGCATTTACCAATGGTTTCTTTCTTTCTTATGTCTGTATTCTTTCTTGTGTTATACGTCGCTTTGGACAAAAGCGTCTGCTAAATGAAATTGTAGAATTGTAGACATAAAGCCACATCAACTAGAGTACAGTCGAGAGTTATTTTGTTAATCCCAAATTGGGAAATTCTGGTGTTGCAGCAGCAGTAGCAAGCAAAAAAAGAGGAAAATTAGCCTATGTAATTTATGAAAAAAAAAAAAAAAAAGTAAGTACCTTGCTTGTAATGCATGCGTGTATACAGAGAGTTAGCATTGTGCTGTCCATGGTGCTGAAACAAAATCCATACAAGTTCACTAAGGACACTCCTTGCCTCACCCACACACAAACACACACACACGGGTGCGCACAGTCTTGTATTTCTATCCTTGTGGGGACCTTCCATTGACTCCCATTCATGTCTAGCCCCTAACCCTGACCCTTACCCTAACCCTAACCCACACCACAACACAGCCTAACCCTAAAGAAATGTTTTTGCACTTTTACTTTTTTCAGTAACAACAACATGGTCAAGAAAACACTGTTTCTCCTACTTAGGACCGGAAAAAGGTCCCCACAAGGCACGTCGTTCCACGTTTTGCTATCCTTGTGGGGACATTTGGCCCCAAGAAGGATAGAAATACGAGAACGCTCACACACACACACACACACAAACACACACACACACACACACACACACACACACACACACACACACACACACACAACCCCGTCAAATAAATGTAATGTTATTGCAAATGTAATAAAACTTATGCATTGTTATCAGTGTTTCTGCCATTTCCATGGACAACATTTTCAAAATGTTGGTGAGTGAAGGTGAAACTTGTCCTGAAACGGAAATACAAAAACAGATGTTTGAAATGTGTAAACAGCAGTGTTGGTTAGTAACACCTTATTAGTAGCCGCATTACTTTTTTCAGTAACGGGCAGTGGTGGGCTGTCAGGGCCTGCAAAGCCTTCTCTGCTTCAGCAACAAAACGCGTTCTTTTTTTAATTCAGTAACTCCGTTTCCGTTACCAAATGTTGCGTTACTCCGTTCCTTTTTTCGAGGTTTCATACAACATTTCATTGCAATGGCACACAGTTCATGTAACATTCCAGCAATCAAAGTTTTATTGAATTGAAAAAACATTCGGCGCTCTCTCTCTCCTGTGTCCGTGCTCTGGTCAGTGCCTCTCGACCACTCTGGTCTGATGATAGTTTCCAATCGTGGAGATATTCGCATTCTTTCACGCATCATGACTATGATTTAATTTAATTAATTTATTTAACCCGTTCGGCCTGACAGACCGACAGCTGTGCGCCACTTCACCAGGTGTAAAAAGTAGCTCAGTTGGTAGAGCGGGTCGTCTCATAACCGGAAGGTTGGCGGTTCGATCCCCGCTCCCGCAGGCGTAAAACTGGCGTTGTGTCCTTGGGCAAGACACTTCACCCACCTTGCCTAGTATGAAAGTTGTGAGAGTGAATGGTTGGTGGTGGTCGGAGGGGCCGATGGCGCAGATTGGCAGCCTCGCTTCCGTCAGTCTGCCCCAGGGCAGCTGTGGCTACAGTAGTAGCTTACCACCACCCAGTATGGAGTGAAAGGGTTGATGTGATATTGCAGTGTGAAGCGCTTTGGGCTCTGTCAAGCAGGGTAAAAAGCGCTATACAAGTGTAGTCCATTTACCAAAAAGTGACTAAAGTGCTGTGTGGATGTTTTCTTTCAATTGTGTCTCAAACAAGAAGCCTTAATCTCACTGACTGAACTCTGCAGCTGCACTTTGACACCGAGTGTTTGTTTTATATCAACTTTAAAATCCAGATGCAACGATTCGACATGCCCCCCTCACCCGCAATTCCAGACACACAACGCAACACAACGCAAGATCTGTCTGCTCCACCCCAACATGTTTAGTCTCATATGAAACGAGAAAATCTACACTTTAAGAGACACCAGGCAGAATATTCTCGGAGCCGACCAGCTCCTGTCAGCGGCAAAACAAACCGAAAACTGATCTTCACATTTCACAGCCAGCACCTCGCATGTTTCTCACACACTTCTTCAACAAATCTCAAAGCTATTCACACCAAACACAACATGTTCTATTTCCTCACCGTTTTGTGGTCATTT
This sequence comes from Salarias fasciatus, assembly GCF_902148845.1. Lineage (NCBI taxonomy): Eukaryota > Metazoa > Chordata > Actinopteri > Blenniiformes > Blenniidae > Salarias > Salarias fasciatus. The sequence goes on from NC_043747.1 coordinate 27,673,549, forward strand.
TCTATCTATCCGCGTTCTCCTCTGACCAAAATTAACTTCATAATCCTCTGGAGTGGTGAAAGAGTGTCATGCACCAGACTGTATGTGCTGCCCCTTGTCGCCATCTTGTGGGCTTGTCGTTAATTTTGGAGTTTAAATAAAGTTTGATGATGTTCTAGTCTTGCAAGCTGAGGCATCATCCGGCTGGGAGACATCTTTGAGCGTAACCGCACAGTGCTGCCAGAAAGAGGCACGCAAATGGCAAATAGTTACTATTTCTGTGATATTTGGCTTTATTTTTTTTTTTTATTCTGAAACATGCACATTTATTTTCATTGTGTGTTTCTAAAGCACAATGCACATTGGTTTTTTTCTCCTTGATGTAAATTTTGCAGATATTATTGTTTACATAGCTATTGCAAAGGGAATTTTTTGTTTTCCCTGTGACATAATTGGCTATTTTAGTTTTGATATGCATGTGGTGTTATGCATCAGTATGCATTTCATATTTCATTCAGTGTCTTTAACAGACGTTATTAGGCGCTGAATGAAAGCGCGTTAATTTGTCCAACTTGATTCTGAATAATAGATTCTATCTGAATGTCTATATTTGCTTTAAGCCACTTTAATTTTTTGCAGGCTGTTGTTGAATAAAATAAATAGGCATTGAAAAAATACTTTGGTGTTTGTGTTGGTGCACAGTGGATAATATTCCATGGCGAGTTGGTGGTTAGATTCAGTGATGTGGAGCAGATGAACTGAAATGGTCGGTTTCATCAACAGTTATAACATCAGTACAGACAGAAATAAGGGCGACAGGGGAGTTCAATCAGTCAACCTTTATTTATTGAGAGCACTGGAAAAACGTTTAAAAGTAACTGAAAAAGTTACTTTTTCAGTAAAGCATTACTTTTTGGTTTAAGTAACTGAGTTACTAACTGAGTTACTTTTTTCATGAAGTAACTATTAACTGTAACTAGTTACTATTTTTCAGTAACTAGCACAACACTGGTAAACAGTTCCTCAGTTGCACCTGAGTAAAGTCATATCAGTAAGAAAAGAACAGATATAATGAGCAGTGCTGATGGTCCAGGTCTGGTCGTTTCTGTTACTGAAGCTTCTGTAAATTTGCTCCTCAGCTTTCAGCCCACCATTCTCACTGTTCTTCATCACGATCACACTTTATTTTCTCGAGTCCCTCAACAGTTTCTCTGAACTATTTCTGCAGCTCCGGTTCTGGTTTCCGCTGCATGTTCATCATGGCGTCACGTTAGCGGTCGACCACGTTTTAAAAAGTGCTTCATAAAACTGAAGCTGTTTCTTCTCGTGTGAGTTTCACTTCATGAACATTCACACTGATGCAAAAACCGCAATGCTGATCATAAGACTGCGAGTACTGACGGCGATGAGAGATGCTTAAAACAAATATCTGGCTGAGACGCTGCGGTTGGTTTCACACTTTTATTGGAATGAAACTTAAAAAATGGATCTTCAGTTTTAGAAGAAACGACGTCACCAAATAGGAAATTCAGTCAGACGTCGTCTGTTCTCACAATCTCTCCAGCCTGGAAGATTTGAATTGAAACATTTCAGAAACAGACAAAATATGTTCCCTTTTAATATCCCAAAAACAGAATTTAGCTGGTTTCTTATCTTTACTCAAGTTTTAATTTTAAATTGTCATTGGTGAGCAAAATCGTAAAATTCACAGAAATGTATATAATCAATCAATCAATTAATGTTTATTAATGCACTGAGGTTGATCTTGTATCAGCTGTTTTTCACAGATCAGCTAAAGTAGAATTGTAGTAATAAAGTTCAGAACACTTCATAATACTACAAAATGAAGTCAGATCAGAAGAAGATATGAAATATAATGAAACAGAAAAATTATTTCAATTGAAGTCATTAAATCAACTACAATGAATGTAAGAAAACACTCAGTAAGGTTTAATTTGAGGTTTACCTCAGGGTTCATTCCTTTTCACCATTCAAATCATCACTTTTGTCAGTTTGAATGTGGTTTGTACAAAAAATAATGCAAAATATTTTTCAGAACTGATCTTTAAATTATTGCAGGGTCAATGTGTTGATTCAATTGAGGTAAAATGACTGGTTGATGTGATAAATGGAGGCACTGGAGAGTCGTCTGAATAACTTCCTTACCCGAGCGAGGTTGTATCAAGGAAAATCTCCGACTTCCTCAAATTGATGGTCATGTGACAAGGGAGCGCTGGTGGCTGGACTCATTCGGGACTCTGCCATTGAAAGAAGTGAGACGCGTCAGCTTGTGAGCATGCAGCTATTTCCATCCATCCATTCATCCATCTTCCACCGCTTATCCGGGACCGGGTCACGGAGACAGCAGTCTAATCAGAGATGCCCAGACTTCCCTGTCTCCAGACACTTCCTCCAGCTCTTCCAGGAGGATCCCGAGGCATTCCCAGGCCAGCCAAGAGACATGGTCTCTCCAGCAACTCCTCCCCAGGGAGGCGTTCAGGAGGCATCCTAATCAGATGCCCGAGCCACTTCAGCTGGCTCCTCTCGATTGGAGGAGTAGCGACTCTACTCCGAGCTCCTCTCTGGTGACTGAGCTTCTCCCCCTATCCCTAAGGGAGCGCCCAGCCACCCTACGGAGGAAGCTCAGTTCAGCCGCTTGGATCTGGGATCTTGTCCTTTCCGTCATGGCCCAAAGCTCATGGCCATAGGTGAGGGTGGGAACACAGATTCAGCTCCTTCTTCACAACGACTGACCGATACAACAAGCAAATCACTACAGATGCTGCACCGATCGGCCTGTCAATCTCACGCTCCATCCGTCCCTCACTCGTGAACAAGACCCCAAGATACTTAAACTCCTCCACTTAGGCCAGAGTCTCTCCTCTGACCTGAAGGGGGTAGACCACCTTCTATCGGTCAAGGACCATGGCCTCAGATGTGGAGGTGCTGATCCTCATCCCTGTCACTTCACATTCAACTGTGAACCGCCCCAGGGTATGTTGTAGGTCCAGGTTTGATGGAGCCAACAAGACAACATCATATGAGAAAAGCAAACATGAAATCCTGTGGCTACCAAACCGGACCCCCTCTGGCCCCTGGCTGCACCGAGAAATTCTTTCCAAAAAGATTATGAACAGAATTGATGACAAAGGGCAGCCCTGCCGGAGTCCAACACGCACCGGGAACAGGTCTGACTTTCTGCCGGTGATGTGGACCAGACTCCTACTCCGGTCATACCGAGACCGGACGGCCCTTAACAAGGGGCCCCGGACTCCGGTGAATATTCCTCAAATCCCTCAGCGACTGGTCCACTTAGGTCTGAACTACACCGTCAATGTCATGTCACCCAGTTCTGATCTTTTACTTTCATGCATCACAGATCAGATCTGCTTCTGCACAGTATGAGCAGCAAAGAGACACATGCATTCAAATACTTTGAGATCAGACACAGGCCTCATTCATAGGTGTAAATAAATCAGATCTGAATCAGATCTGTGTTGATGTGACCGCCCTGTAACCAGGCTGATCTCATTTTCTGAGCATGGCATCTCTAACGTCATCAAATCTGTCATAATCTAGATTATTTGGTCACATGGTGAACATGTGATGAAGAGATGGCCTCAGCATCAAACATCTGTCATCATCCCTTCTCTGGATTCACAGTTTGTGCTTTGTTCAGAAGGATCCTGAAGTTTGTTAAGTATGAACGTGTGAATAGGGCCTCAGTCTGGAATCAATCCAGGGTCTTCTTCCTGAGTGTCAACAACTGCAGACTTCCACCACTCGACAGACAGAAACCACTCCAGGACTCGTGATCATGTGGTCTGTGTCTGTTGAGTCGTGTCAGTTCCTGAAATAAACCCAAGCTGCAGGTGAGAGCCTCAACCACAGACTTCAGACCTTTGTGACGCCTCTGATAGAAACAGCAGCTCGCTGAGTTTAGACAAAGTAAAAAAACCTACTTTTGGTGGTGAAGTCAACTTCATCGTAGATGGTTCGTTCTGGAAGATTTACGCCATCAGGAAGTCCAGAAACTGAAAAAAGTGAGCCATGCTTCAATCAGACTGCAAAATGAGCTTTGTTTGTGGATGTTCACCATTCTTTACAAGGTTTTGATGCCTTTCAATGATCTATGAAACCAAATTTGAATGATTTTTATGAAAGATGAAAAAAGATTCATTGAGGCTTCAGTCCAACATGCTGGAGCATCATTGCTCAAACGGCTGATAATATGAACATCAGATCTCCTTCTCATCGTCACTGAATGACAAATGTTTCATATTTTTATCAGACGTCATGACAGTCAGATCTCAGCTGTTGGTGGAAGCACTGCTTCTTATCCTGGTTCTCTGACACTCTGGTCCTAGTCCTGCTATTGGTCCTGTGCCTGATGGCTGTAGTAAACAGTTGTTGTTTCAGCTGCTGGTGCATCCAATCCCAAATTCTTATGGTCTTTTTTTTTTTTTTTTAATTTGTGTTATTATTCTGTATGTTAAGTAATAAATTGTATAAGCATTATGAGCTGGCTGACCCCACAGAGACTTTGTCTCTGTGGGGTTTCGACCTCGTCCACTCAGAGAATCAGACAACAATTTCTTTGTTTTTTTTTCCCCTTGTCCTGTTCAGCAGCTGGGGCGTGCAATATTGTATGATTGTAGCCTTTTACTATCTGAACAGATTTTAATGTTTGCAGCAGGACGAGAACGAATCTCCTCCTGCTGCTGCCTTTATTTAAAGCTGGCATCCGGCATGGCTGCTGGACAGGACCGGGACGGAAACGCTCAGAGAGCGAGAGACAGAAAGAGAGAAAGATAAAGAGAGGGAGAATGGGGGGGGGCACAACCTATGTACAAGTTCCCAACAAATGCAAAACAGTGTTGTCAACGCACCACACACAACCAAGAACCATCCTAAACCCCAATCTAGACAACACCAAAACAGAGCCGACAACCAACACAAAAACTGACAGAACCATACATTTATATAATTTTTTTTTTCCTTTTTTTCCCCCCTCCGTGATGAACCATAGTAGTGAACAGACAAGTAACTAGTAGTAAACTCAGGGCGTGCATCAAGAGAGGGCTACTACAGATCACCATTATTCTAACCACCACAAGAAGACAAGGTAACCAAGTATGTGAAGAGTGATTAAAGATCAGCGTGATCGTGCAAATATGATGGTGATAGTGATCATGCATATATGACCTCTGACCCCTGAGAAGGCCAGAAGCAGGCCAGAGAGGCCCTCAGAGCCCAGACAGCCGGCGGTCATCACAGAGCCCGGATCCAAGCCGCTCCCGCAGGCAGACGCCCATGCTCCGGTTCAGAAATGGGGCAGATGGGAAGCTCCGGCCGGGGACACCAGCGGTCCCGGGGCCCGGGCCCCGCGGAGCCACGACCGGCAGGAGCCGGTTCACCCCGGGCGCCAGACGCCCGGGGCGGGCAGAGCCAAGAGCCCAAGGCCCAAGAGCCCAAGAGCCGACCCCCCACACAGGCGGAGGGCCATGACCCACCCAGGAGAACCGGCCAACACGGGCGGCTACCCACCCCAGGCCAGTACCCCCCCCAGCGCTCCGGCCACGCACCCCGAGATCCAGGGCATCAACCCCCCCCGCCCCCCCGTCCACCCCCAGACCCACCCCTCCCGCCCTGTCCTCTCCCACCTCACTCCCCCCCACCCCAACCCAACACTTACACCCACTCACTCACGCTGACACACACACACGCATGCGCACACACACACACACACACACACACACACACACACACACACACACACACACACACACACACACACACACTCTCACACACAACCACTCATCCCTAAACCAAAAACACCCACATTCTGACACACTCACACATGCACGCACGCACGCACGCACGCACGCACGCACACACGCACACACACAAAGTCAACCCCACCCCAAACACACTCACATTCCCACATCATCCAACCGTCATGAACAGTGGGAGACCCCCCGGAAGGCGAGGGAACACCGAACCCCACATCCAGGACCCCCCGCCACCCACAACCGCCGCCCCCACCCCCCAAACCCCACCGCTGCAGACAGGTATGCACCCCCCAGAGCCAGCAGTCCCCCAAACCACAGCCGGTCCAAACCCTAGGCCCGCGGGGAAAACAACAGCCCCCATCCCCCGCCCTCCACCAGAAGGAATCCGGAAACGGGGGCGCAGAAGACCCCATTGCCCCCTCCCTCCCCCTCGCCTTGTGAGTGTTGATGGAGTATATGTTGTTTGCGATTAAAATTGAGGGGCAGTAACCACACCGTGCCGCGAGTGAGGCCAAACGAGCAGTCCCATCTACCTGAACAGCCCCACCCCCGACACGGCGCGCCAAGACCCCCGACGTGTGTGTTTGTATGTATGTATTTGGTCGTGTTAAATGACTAAGTGCAATTAAGACTGAGAGGCGAGCCACTGAAGGGTGCAGTGATTGAGGCCACTTCGATGGCTCCCTCCACCACACCCCACCTGATAAGCCCGCCTCCCAAAGCCCTATGTGTGTGTGCATGAGAGCGGGAGGAGAAGGGGGTCCAGAGATGCCGCAGCACCCCCGTCACCCAGGAGCCCCCGGATGAAGGACAGGGCCAGGAGCGCCATCCCCCCCGCAGGACCAGGGCGGACAGCGACCATAGCCATACAACAATTTCTAATGAAAATGGAAAACCTTGTGTGATGGCCAGATTGGACACAGCCCATGGTGAGTTCCAGTCATTTTGTTCAAAACTGAAACACAAAACTTGCCACCTGAAGAACTGTGTTTGCTGGAGTGACTGCCTTTATGCCTGGCCTGGCTATAGAGAGGTGGTCAATAATCTTGCACAGGTGATCGGAATTACCCTCCCCTCCCTCCTCGTTGCAGCCGGCTCCAGCGACCTCGCTCTGCCCTGCAGCTGAGCCAAGCCACTCCCCCCACCACACCTGCGTTGCATTTTGTGTGTCCATTCACACAATCACAACAACGCTCAGAATCACTGAAAACCAGTTGCAACCAACTCCCAACGTGGAACTTTTAGAAAACACTCAGATTCCATCCTTAGTAGATGGCGGAAGGCCTGCTCCTGGTTCTGGTCCTGGTCCTGCTCCTTGTCCTGCCCTCCATGTCCATAGTAAACGATCGTTGTGCACATGCTCAGTAGATGGACATTAAGAACTATATTGTCTTCCTGAATGTCATGACTCCCAGTGCAGATTCACCTGGACTTAGGAATTTTATAGTTGACAGTCACCAGAACAACAATCCAACTTGGTGTTCTATCATTATGAAAGTCTGTGTTCTCCATGGCTAATGTCTGGAGTGTATTGTTCTCTGTAACATGTGCAACAAAAACAATCAGCAGCACCAACTAGTGGACCAACATGAAAATTACATATTTTTCAGTCTTGCTGCCATTGTCATGGACAAGGATTTCAAAATATTTCCATGTAACCATGAACATTTTCTGAAATTAAAACAAAAAACTGAGTGTTTTCACTTGAAATGGTCTAAATAGTTTGTTGGGTAAAACTCAATATATTCTCTGTATTCAGGTGAGCATTAGTATTATTGGAAAAAAAATGTTCCAGCTGTTTTTTTCTCACCTGGTGGAGTTTCAGCTGACTGCGTTGCAAGCCGTCGCCTCTTTGAAGAAATGTAGGCCACTGTTAAAGAACAGAGAAGAGAAATCCTGTCAAACAGGAAACTTAAATCAAATCAAAGTCATTTATAAATGTCCAACGCTACCTCCCAATGCCAGCAACAGTGGAGCTACGATGGTCACACTGATCCGCCAGGAGGAGAGATGCTGGTCACAAGGAATGTGGTCTGTGAGGAGAGATGAGGAGCCTGAATATATGGAGCATCAGTATTTACTCTCAGACAGAATGAAGCTTTAAAACAGAATATCAGAAGTCTGTTTTTAAGAGTTTCCCACCTCTAACAAACAGCCAGCTCTCTGCTGACTCTCCATAACCAGACACGGCACACTTGTAGAATCCACTGTCCTTCACAGACGCCCTGTAAATCACCATGGTTCCTCTGGAGCCCGTTTCCAACAGATGACCATTCCTGTAGAAGTCCACTATCACGTCTGAGGCGCTGGTGTTGGTGTGGCACCGCAGAGTCACGTTTTCTCCCGCTGTCACAGGGAGGACAGGACTCTCCAGGATCACAGGACCACCTGAACAGACGGGAGGACACACTTTGATCACAAAGAGACAGAAAGATTGTGATTCTGATTTTGACTACAGTGGGAGACATGGACAGCAAAGCCTTCACATGTCGTTAATGTATGAAGTACGAATCAGGCTTTGAAGCATTTATCAAGTACTCATTGTCAGTACTTGATTTCAGCTTGTGGTGAGTACTCATATCGGTACTTGTCCTTTAAACCAGTGGGATTGGTGCATCTCTGGTTTTGGTCATTTTATAGCTGCCATAATGATGTTGACAGAGTCAGTCCTTTACAGACCTGACAGAGAGATGGACAGGGACACAGACAGGCAGGAGAACAAACAGATAGCCAGAAAAATACAGATAGAAAGACAGGAGGGCAAACGGGCAGAAAGTTGGATGGACGAACAGAAACAAAGGGAGACAGACAGGCAGACAGGTAGAGAGGCAGACAGGGACAGGCAGATTGGGGATATGGACAAACAGACAGCCAGGCAAGCAGACCCTCAATCATGGAGCATCAACATTTACTTTCAGAGAGAATGAAGCTTTAAAACAGAATATCAGAAGTCTGTTTTTAGAATTTCCCACCTCCAACAACCAGCCAGCTCTCTGCTGACTCTCCATAACCAGACACGGCACACTTGTAGAGTCCACTGTCCTTCACAGACGCCCTGTAAATCACCATGGTTCCTCTAGAGCCCGTTTCCAACAGACTACCATTCCTGTAGAAGTCCGCCACTACATCCCAGGCGTTGGTGTTGGTCTGGCACCGCAGGGTCACGTTTTCTCCCGCTGTCACAGGGAGGACGGGACTCTCCAGGATCAAGGGACCAACTGAACGGGCAGGAGGACAAACTTTGATCACAACGAGACAGAAAGATATTGACTCCTAGATCAAGGTTAGAACTCATATTAGTACTTGTCCTTTTAACCAGTGCTATTGGTGCATCCCAGGTTTTGACCATTTTGTACCAGTGATGTTGACAGAGTCGCTCCTTTCTCCACCTTCGCCGAGGCACCAGTACTCGCCACTGTCAAGGAACAAGGCTGGACAGATCTCACAGTGTCCCACTGAACTCTCCAGATCCGACCCACAGAAGGTCTCCTGAGCTTGTAATCTTCGCCTCACCGTCCATTGGCTGGAAGGGCCGGGACCCTCACAGTCAAAAACCACACAGTCGTACTCCAAGAGCTGCAGCCGACTGGGAATGATACGCAGAGAAGACTCACCTGATGGATGGACGGATAGACAGATGGACGGGCGGGCAAACGGATATACAGCCACATAGGCACAAAGACATCCAGGTGCACCGGCCAATGGAGGGACAGAAAGATGGGGACATAGAGGTTTTTTTTTTTAATTAAAAGAATTTTGTACAATTAATTGAATACATTTTAAAGGGATTTTTTTTTATTTAAATAACGGTAATTAATATAAAAAATTTAATTAATGTCCTTAGATAATTATATTAAATTATATTACAGTAAGTAATTTCATTTCAATGCCTCACTGCATCAGCAACTCAATTTTCCTTTGATTTCTTCCTTATTTTTTCTCTCATCAAATCCAAAAGGTAATTAAAAACCAAAACATTACTTCTTTAACAAATTTGAAACATTTTAAAGTATTAATCCTTCATGTCAACAGATGGGACTTTGCCGAGGTAAGTGTGGATTGACAGTAACTGTGAAGACAGTGGACAGAGCATCAGTCCAGCTCACCGTCTCTGCCTGCTCCACAGCAGGAACCTGCCAGCAGAATGTGGAGCAGCAGGAGGAAGTCTGGAGACACAAGAAGAAGAGAGACGAGTGACTCCAGGCTTTGGTCAGTGGCGTTGTGAAGAAGGAGAGTACTCACACACTGCTGGGACGTCCATGCTGCCTCGCTGCTGGTGGACGGACTGAGCTGACAGAGAAGCAGCTCGTCCTCCAGGTCCTCTGAGCTCGGTCTGCGGTGAAGAGCTGCTCTGCTCAACCACACAGACAAACGTGACACAACCACAGCTGTTATATATACCATCACCTCATCTGTCAGTTCAGGCATTTACACACAGAGAGTCAGTATAACATCATTCACACCACAAATACATACACAGCAGCCTTCCTCCTCTTCTACAGTTCAATGACTGTTTCGTGTGTTGATCATTAAAATTGAATAACTAATATGAATTTAATGTCTTGCAAAAATCACTAAAAACACACAGTCATTCCAGCAATGTCAGGATAATGTTAGTGTCTCTTCAGAGTCAGTTCACTGATCAGAAGGGTGGCGGTCTTGGGGAAGAAACTATTTTGAATTCCAGAGGCGTGAGCCTTCAGTGCTCTGTAGCACCCCCGGTGGCAGAGCAGAGAACAGCTGGTGGTAGCGAGTCGGGGAGATGTTGTCCAGAGAGATCAGGGGGAGGCCAACTCTTTCCTCCGCTGTCTTTACCGCTCATTTAAGGCTTTTCTGGTCTTTCTCTGTACAGCTGGTACACCAGACTGTCAGGACATTTTCAATGGTGCCCTGGTAGAAAATCCAGAGAAGCTCTGAAATGAATTGTTCTTCCTTGGTGCCGTTAGAAAATAAACTCGCTGTTTGGCCAACATCCTGATTATAGAGTTTCGCCGTCCCTCTAACATCTTGGTTATGGAGCATCTTCCCTCTAATATCTGCCAGTGTTTCTGCCATGTTCCAGTGAAACATCTCAGGGGCACTTGTTATTCCGGATTATTGCGGATCTCCGGACCGGCGCAATTAGTGTTGTGAACTTTCTGCAGTCCTCACGTGGGGGAATTTGGTAGAATGTTGGAAATATTATGTTTTATTTTCATTGTTAAATGCTTTATTTGTTATATTTTGTCTTGAACTGCACAGGATACTGAAGTTGACTCAGCAGGATGGGTGAACTGCCTGCATTCTGCAAAATGCTGACTGGGTGCATCTTATCGATGCTGACTGGGTGTGTTATCCTTTTCCTGTGCAACTGATGCATGTGTTGCATTGTTTCCATACAAACAGGATGTTTGAAGCCAATTTTATCCCAAGAAACACTTGTAAGCCCCACCCAGAGACAAAGGAAGCTACCATACGGGTGAGGTGTTTCTCTCCTTGCAGATTGTCCTTGCGAATAATTTTGTCTCTGCCTGAATCATTCTGTGTTCGTGTCCTAATTAAGGGAAAGAACCTGACTGTCATGCTCTGTGCCCCTGCAGCCATGTGGGGGCACTCGGGTCCTGTTTTGTGCTTGTCTGCCCTCATGTTTTCCTGTCAAGTCACCTGCCCTCATGTTCTCCTGCCTCGTTACCACCTAATGTGACACACCTTTGTCTGCTCCTATTTAAGTCCTGCTCCCCTGGTGTGTCTTGTTGGCCCCTTGTGGGTCTGTCTGCGTGCTTCTGTGTCCTTGCCTGCATGTCGACTCAGCTCAGCATTCCTGTATCCTGCGTTCCTATTCCTGGAAATAAATGAGTTTGAACTCCACCTGCCTGCCTACACTTGGGTCCTTCCCACATGCACCCATGACAGAAGGAGCCGACCATCACTGGGCCCAGCGGGCAGTGAGTTGCTGAAGCAGTGTGCCTCCCACATAAGACTTCAGCCTGGTAGTGGCAATGTCCACCCGTCCCTGGATCGTCTGCCTCTGGCCCCCGCTTCCCCTGTTTCTCTGCTCCTGGATCGCCTTTGGGGTGGGAGGAGTTTCTGTCCCCTATTTCTGCTGAGTGAGAAGTGAGAAAAAAAGGGGAAAAAAAGGGTAATTGTTGCTGTAACAAAAAAAGAAAATTAAGAGATGCTAAATATATGGAAAAAGCATATTCTGGCTTGACCCATAAATTTAAAAAAATGGAAAAGAAAATATGGATTTGAAGGAAAACTTGAGGTAAAAGCATGCACAAATTTAGTCTGAAAAATAAAATTGAAAGATAAGACAAAAAATGGCAAAGATTAAAAAAAAAAAAACTACAGAACTTGAACATTCGAGGAAATGGCTTACTGAAGCTCATAAAGGAAAACAGAACCCTTAAACTCAAGGAACAAGTTTAAGAGAAACATGAATTTGAAGAAAAAGGAGGGGCTGGTTTCACACCCCTGCCTAGCTGCTGCAGCCAGGCTGTTGGAGGGGAGAGTGAAACTGACTCTGAGCTGTAAATTGGCTTCGAATTTGTTAAAAAGCTAATTTTGAAACTTCTTGCTATTTAATTTAGTAATTTGAAAAAGGAAAAGGTTTTATGAGAGACCACATTCGACATTTGATTCGTGTACCTTCCGTTCAATTGATATTTAATTAAGAATTAAAAAACAATATATTGAAAAATGAGTCGTTTTTTTCTTTTTTTTCTTTTTAAAAAAAAACAAATGAATGAAAATTGGTTTGTTTTTCAATATCCCCTTTGTTAAGACACATCAAATAAAGGAAAGTTGAAATACTGGCCACAGAGCAGACTTCAATGTGATTTTTCAATTTCTTCGATCTCTGTGATCGTGTTTTGGTTTTTTTTTTGCGGTTTTTGTTTTGGTGTTTTGCGGCGGGAAAGTGGGCGGGTCACGTCAACCTGTGGGTCAGTTTAAGGCCAGCACACACTAAGGGCTCTACTTCGACGGCGCAACTTGGCCGGTGAACACCGGCGGACACCGCGGATTCCTATTTTCGACAGGCGCAGAAGAGGGTTTCTGACCGGTCCGCTGCACTTGCGCCAAGATGGGCGTGGCTGCACACCAGGGGGAGGGGTCCACAGAATCAGCTGGGCGCAGTGATAGTTTCATGCAGAAGGTGTGAGCAGGCTGGGGAGCGGAGGATCTGACGATAATTTGTCTGAGAAAACCTCAGAGGCAGGGTTTCAGCTTGTCAGTGAAAGAAATTATGTCGTGATAACTGTTAATCCAAAATATTTCTTATTGCAGCTGAATGACCATCCCTCTTTTGTGCAATGCCATTAATTAGACATAAACGGGGCATCGTGGGTATCAATAATTTGCTCCATCAATGTTTATTAAGATGTGAGACTCCCCTTAATCAAAGGCTTCTTGAATTTAAATTGTGTGATCGTACAGACTTCACTTAGTGACAATACAGAAAATTAAAAAGTTATATACATAATCCATTAAGTTAAATAAGCCATTTATGGAAATAAAATAGACTGTTAAAATAATCTTTATTATCCAGTTCCAAAAAAGCAGCAGCAACACACATCTATACATTTTAAATATACAGAATGTATTTTAAACATACATATACATATTTACACACATTTGCAGCAGTCACAGTGATGTACTGAACCTTTTAATCCTCACTGTCTGTGTCCTGACAATCATCATCATCATTATATATATTTTTTCAGATGCAAGATTTGACTTATTGATTTGATTTATTGAAAAATAGAAGAAAAAGGAACACACTGAAAATAAATAAATACAAAACAAAAAGACTGGCCAAAATTAATGCTTAATGATCCCGCAAGGTGCAAATGTTTACAATATATGCTGAAAATAAAGGGGTGAAAAAAAAGAAAGAAAAAAAACCCACAATCCCAGACATTGTTCCACCCTCCCCTGCTCCTCCCATTGCTGCTGATCCTGTTGGCCCTAATCACAACCTGGGGGATGAAGTTTCAGGAAGCCTGATGCTTGCGGGGAGATAGTGCTACCCCATGGTGACAGCATCATCATCATTATAGATTTCTCTCTCGTTCACATTGTTGCAGTTTGAACATCGACATCAGTCTGTGCAAGAGAGTCCTGCTGAAACACAGGAGCATCTGGCTGTCGCACAAGTGCTTCCCTGCACCCACAGTTTATGGCATCTAAAACACTGGTCAGGGCTGGGATTTGGGTCATCCATGTGATATGTAACATTTTGTCCTGCCCTGCAGGAATATTTTCATAATGATCCAGGTTTGGTTCCTCCGTGGCTCCTACAATCCAGCACGATGAAATTGTACAGTTCAAGCAGCACAACACTCTGTGCTTCAATGATATTCAAATCCTCTGAAGCAGGAGGCCAAGAGCAAGACATGCCAGTAGAGTCATGAATCAATCTTTTCAGGAACAATGCTGCTGTATACTGTGCTCTTATCACTGTCTGGTGTATTGAGGCGCTCTGTTGTTGTAGGCGTCCTGTCAGGCTCGCTGTCAGTCTGACTCAGCTCTCTTGACTGGGTAGTTTCTCCACCGGATGAGCATGGCAGCATGTCCACCAACTTGGACATTGTTTCCACTAAAACCATCTCACCGATGTTGCGCTTCGTGGGAGTGGGGAAAACAAGCTGGGGAAAATCTTGCTGTAGTCGCCGCTTAAGTGAATCCTGCCAGAAACACAATAGAGGAACAGATTAACATTACCTATCTTACACAGCATTGTATTGAGCACCAAGATCATTTTTTGTGTCACAGCTGATCTATCGGTGTAAATGAGTGTCATTGTGCTCCTGTTTTGTGGCAAAACTTGAAAAAATCCAAAGCTGTTATTGTGTGTGTTCATGAAGCAAAGACACCACATGAAGATTTGACATTTTAATACAGAGTTGATGAAAGTATAGTGAGTTGATAAAAGTTGAAATAGGTAATGAAATATTTGCGCATCTCCCTGGAGAGGACACATTGAATGCTCCTGTTGACACTGAAATGTGATGACAAGTGAGTTTGCAGTGAGAGGCGGCCAGTCTATCCTACTTCTCCACCAAGGTTATCGTGGAAAATCTTTTGTTATTGTAATAATAGAATGAAATAAAGACATCTGAGAAATCAGCGTTGTATTTCAGGGTTTGGAGTTCACTTTGGTGAGAGGAGAAAAACAGGTAAGAAAATCCACTCAGTTCAGGCTACATCTGGGTATTAATCAAAACAACCCGCAAACATTTCATTGTCCGGTAAAAACGCCATGAAAATGTGTGGAAAGTGAAATTGGAGAAGTGATCCTTCACACGTTTGTCTCAGACTTCACGATAATTCGAATAAAACACATTAGAGAAGCAATAAAACATTTTCTTCCACAGCAAGCCAGGACAATGGGTGTTTTCTTTTTCTTTTTTTTTTTTTTAATTTAACAATCCCCTTTAATCTTTACCAAGTAGAGCCTATTCTTGCTGGGGTCCATTGTCAGTCAAAATAAAAGTATTCCAGTCATGCATACAAAAGCACAAACAGTTCACAACTGAAGTTCAGATTCCAGCCCACCTTTGTAAAACTCAGTGAAAGTGTAAAGGCATCAAGATGTTAAGGCACAAGCAGAAGAAGCACACAACATGTACAATACAATGCTACACTGGCATTAGTTTAATGTAACCCTGGGTTATATAGGATTTCAGAAATAAAAGCCTGTAAATAAAATGTCTTTACAGAAATACATACAGTGGTGCTAAAAAGAAAAATAAATAGATGAAATCAGTTAAAAAAAACAGTCATTAAAATGATTGTAAATGCTGTATTGCATGATTGTATGTTAAATGGTTACAGAATGTGTATATTTATGAGTTTTCCGGTTCTGTTTATTGAAAATGTGCACAGACTCTTATTTTGAAGGACTGCGCTGCAGCGTGAACGTGACTACTGGGTTGTTAGGTTTTTTTTCACTGCTGCAGAGCCGATAGTGTGTGCGTCCTGCTGGAAAAAGAGGCGAAAATAGAGAGAAAAGAGATAAAAAGTGTATTTCAAGTTCATTTTTGCTTTTGGAAGATTTATTTTTTTTTGTTTTCAACCTGCCCTGCCGAGTGACTTGATATATTTTACCAAAACGGGACTTGGTGAGTTGAAATATGCATTTTATTTAATGTAAAGTATGTTATGCTTTAATATATTGGTTATATGAGAAGATATGGAGCTTGAGTATTGGTTTTATGTTGTTTTATGTTAAAATATTGCATTTAAAAGGTGAAATAGTGGTTAGTTGAAGCGCGGGCTGAGGCCCTGTGATGTGTTTTTTTTCTTCCGCCGCCATGATGGTGCGCGTGACACCTTGTTAAGTACTGAGAATGTGAAAAACAGACTTTTATCATTAGGTGAAGCCACCAGATGTGCTATTTCATTTATGTATTCATTTTATGTGATTGTGATGATAGGCCTTTAAGGTCTGGAGTGGAAATGAGAGTCAACGTTGGATTTGAAACATCCGCGTGCGCGATTCAAGATGGCGAGCCTCCCAGGGATCATGTGAACTGTGCGTGATACAGGAGCAGCACGCTTCTGCTGGACGTTTGCGTTTCCTCCAAAAACTGGTCGGATTTACCCCTTTCCCTCTGCACTGCTGCAGTGGACTGACACAGGACAGTCAGAGGAGCAACAGACTGATGGACAGAGACATTCATGTGTGAAAAGTTGTTCAGTCTTTTGCTGAATTAATTTGAGTTTGCATTTTGTTTATTTTTTTTTTTGTATCAACCATACCCAGTAATGTTGGAACAGTATTATCTGGGGTGTAATTGTTGATTTGTTTAATCAAACTGAAGATGGTTGAATTTGAAAAAAGGGATACAAATGTGATTTGTGAAATGAGAAATCTAAATTAGTTAACCAAACTAAATTAGAACAAACTGATTTAATACTCGCTGGAGTGAGATTAAAAGAGACTGAAAGATAAAACTTGAAACTTAAGAGAAACCTAGGTTAAAAGAAAAATTTAATCTTTTAAACCAAATAGGTTTGAACAAAAGGGACTAAGAATCTAATCACTTCCCAATGAGCAAAAAGACGTTGAATCAACGTCTTTTTAAGGTCATTGTTGGACGTCCCAGCAACGTCCCCACAAGGTGCAGAATGTAACGCCAGATGACGTCTTTTTTTGTACGTAATTTCGACGTCGGGTATCGACGTCACCAAGACCTTCAGACAAGGGCCAAAAAAAGAGGGGAAAATATCATTTAAATTGACCAAAATCTAATCACCGGGTTTATGCTCCGAATTCGAGGTATTTTCTTTCAGCCATTTCAGCATTTCATCACAGACGGGTGACACACGAGATTTGAACTCACGACTTACTGTTCAGTGATCCTCAGCCTTACCTGTTGAGCTGTTAGTTTATTGAGTAAACGGGAGGGTGACCACTATTTGACGGAAAACTACTTCTCCTGAAAAACAGTGTAATACACACGAAACAAAGTGGTGGTTTTAAAAATGTTTGTTTTGTGTTTCTCCAAAGTTCACAATTTGATGAAAATACGAACTAAATTTGACCGCTTGGGCCGCTCTTTTGTTCTCTTTTTGTTGTTTTTCAACTGATATATTTCAGGAAAATTTCTACAAGTCATGATTTTAAAAATACTGAAGATTATACACATCTAAAGAATGTTGATATTTCAGTGTTGAATCCACAGTGAGTTTACGACACAACTTCAACCATTTACTATAAACGTTGATTTGAGTCCAAGGTTATTTTCCTATTACTTCATTTGAATCAATCACCAGCAGATGCTAACTCGAAATGCATAAAGACGGCACCAACCTCCTGACAAGCCAAGGTACAGCAACAGGTACAGGAAACTACGATCACAATCCAATTCTTTTTAAACAGATTTTATTGCAAAAACTTCACAGTACTCAAAATACCGGACCAGTGACGAATCTGCAGCTAACTCTTCCTCCATCCGCTGTCCCAGCATGCTATGGTGCTGATCGCCCTCAAAAGGGACTGTGACCGGCCAGTCCAAGGTGGCTCCAGACTACCGTCGGTCCACAAAACAGGAATCAGGGTTCCCCGACAACCGCTGGACGAGCAATCAAGGGAAAAACACTTAATTAGCCCGACAGCGGCGTCTCCAGCTCCGTGGCTTTCGCAGTAAAGTGTACGCAACTGACACACCTCCACTTCCGGGTTCACTCAGTCAAGCTAATATACACTATGACAGCCAATAAGTGAACACAGACACAGAACTTCCTGTTTGTCGCCCTTCAAAATAAAACAAAAATAAAATACACCAAAACCCATTTCATACATAATACGTCATCTCATCTCGTTCAGATGGTAAACATTTTTAATCAAGGAACATAAAGTTTCCCCGACTTTCGAATGTTCAACCGCATGTAGACGTCGATATTGGGTCCTAATTTCGACGTCCAGATCTTCAACGTCATCTAGACGTTTAAATTGGGTAATAATAAGACGTCCAAATTAGGGCTGTCGCGGTAAACCGGTATTGACGATAATCGTGATATTAAAAAATGAAATTTCAATATCGTGTTCAAAATGCGCACATGATAATATCGCATAGAGAATGTAGCCCCACTTGAAACGTGTTGAAGTGTATTTTCAAAATCCGCTCCTGTTCTTCCGCCCTGCTTCTCTCCCTCCTGCAGCACTCCAGCCTCTCCCCCTCCCCTCTCATATAAACACAGCAGGAGCAGCGGTAGCCACACGGCAGCTAGCTAGCGCGGCTCCCAGTTAGCGAGCGTCACGAGTGAACTAAACACGTCGGCGGTGGCCGACAGCGACAGCGAGACGCTCTATCCTCACCCGAAAAAAGTGAAGTCGGTGGTGTGGGAGTTTTTTGGGTTCCTAAAAGTGGAAGCGGACAAGTTTGACGACACGCCAATTTGCAAGAAATGCCGAGCTTCATAAAAATCTGCCATAAGCAGAGAATGGAAACAGAAAAAGAAAAATATCCCCGTGATTGTTCAGTAGACATATGACTTGTCATTCTTCAGTTACATACAAATGCTTTGTCTCTGCTATCCACAAATGATTTTGTTAATCTTGTAATTATAAGCAGATTTTGCACCCGTCCGGGTAGTAGTGGGGCCCCATTAGGTAG
Organism: Salarias fasciatus; assembly: GCF_902148845.1. Lineage (NCBI taxonomy): Eukaryota > Metazoa > Chordata > Actinopteri > Blenniiformes > Blenniidae > Salarias > Salarias fasciatus. The sequence continues at coordinate 27,692,423 of NC_043747.1, forward strand.
GTTCCAGACGTGTCATTGTAATGTATGCGGTGGGTTTCAAGTTGTGTCGCTGATATCCGCCGTCTGTCGGGACCCCCTTCAGCTCGGGGCCCGAGCCAGTAGCGGCGCCTCTGACTGGAGAGAAGCAGCTGCTGCGCTCATTCCGCCTCGGATTTTAACAAACAAACAAACAAAAATTCTCGGCAGTGTGGTGGTGGGACAGGATTTCAACCCAAGAGGGCCCGAGGGTTTTCATAACCCACCAGCCCTACGTAAATTAAGCATCTGCGTGTGGACCCTCTGTTAATCACTTAATCAAATTTTAATTAGTTGAGTGTAACTACACTTTCTGTATGCAGTTGTACAGTTACTGTTCTCATATTGTTTCAACACCTTATTTGACAGGTGTTCTGAATGTAATTCATCTGGGAAAACAGAGAAAACAAACAAAAATAAAATTAAAGATGAATCTGAATGTACCATTATTAGTTAATTTTTTGCTGATATCGTGATAATATTGTTATCGTGATATTTTTTGGTCATGATTATCGTGAAGAGAAAATTTGATATCGTGACAGCCCTAGTCCAAATACCTCACCTATTTTGGACGTCCAAAATAGGTCTATAATTGGTCTTGGACGGACCGACGCAATATGGACATGATCTGGACGTCCATATGACGTCCAATGTTTAAGGGGTTTAAGGGAAGAACATTTCATTTATTTTCATTGTGATTTTGATCTGTCATTTGTCAACTGTGTTTGTTATTTTGTTTTTCTTGTCTTCTATATAAAATTAAGCCGGCATTTCAAACTTATCTTCTGGTCTGTGGTCATTACTAGGTTTGTTTTCCTCACTGCTCAGTAGTTGAACCTAGCACTGTGCCTATGATACTGGATACTGGAAACTTTACTGTAACAGGGCTTGAAGACCTCCAGCACCGTGCCGGAAATCCGGCGTAGAAATATATATATATATATTTTTCCTTCTCTGTAACCAGTCACAGTTCTAACTACCAGTGGTTCTCAATGTTAACGAGTTTTAGCCAATCAGAGCGAGTCGGGCGGGCCTTAAGTGTTTCACACTTTGGACAAAGCATCTGATTGGTTTCTAGCCGCGCGCTAATACTCGTATCTTGAATGCTCGAATCACTCCGCTCTCTTCTCTCGTATCGAGGCAGCGCTGAATTTCCAGCGGTAGTTTGTGTAAATGGAGAAACTTTACGAAGTTATTTGTCAAAATCAGTCTTTATTTTTTGCTGTCAAAGTGACTGTGACCTATCACGAGGCGCCGTCCCCTCACTCGGACCAACAGTGAAGTTCTCTGACAGGCGCTGCGACAGCTGCTACAGCAGGAGAGACGGTCGGAGTCGGACCGAGAGTGTGACTGAGTGTGGAGTCCCAGGGCAGGGCTGTCCCCAGGCCCGGAGCCCCACAGAGGACATGCTCTGTAATAATTCTAAGTGTGGAGCGTGTTTGAGCTCCGTGGACAACGGAGGCAGACCGCCAGATCAGAGCTCGCAGCCCGCGGGAGGCGCTCCTAAACGGATCAGAAATTATTCAGAGCTCTGTGGGGAACCGAGTGCGGCGGAGAGTTTGGAGTTCACATCCTGACAGTCCGTCCGTGTCCCTGGACGGAGGTTTTTACATGGCTTGGGAAAAGAAACCCCCCTCCCCCCCGCCGCCCTCATTATTTCCTCTTGTCGACAGGTCGGTTAACTTCCCAAAAATGTTGGAAAACACAAAACAATAATAATAAATTGTTGGGAAAGGCTTTGTTTTAGTATTGGAGCGGGTCTGGTGGTTAGATGGAGATGAAGACCTGGCAGCTCTCAGCTGGATTTAATATGTGCTGTCTTTTTTTTTTTTTTTTTTTCATTTTTTGCCCCCTAGTTGAAATGTGATTCATGGCTCCAGTGTGTTGGAGCTAAGTTTGGATATTGTTTGATTATTTGAGACAGCGTGTTGATTGTGTTTTTTCATAAGCCTAAACCATTCCGGACGTCCAGAACTGTCAGTGAGTGACGGTCGCGAGGTAACGGAGCTTGCGCCTTCTCACTCCGTTTTTTTTTTTTTTTTTTTTTTTTTTTTTAACAGAGATCGGATTTTGGAAGAAGTAATTAATTTCATAAAACTGATGCATTTTTTTGTTTTAATGCAGTTGGCGATTTGTAAGCATTACAGGTGCATTCACGTTCTGAGACCCGTTTGAAAGATGGATTGATAAATGACGGCCACGGTGATTAGAATGTAACCTGAAGTACATTCACCAAGAGATACGGTAGGTGGCGGTATGCACCTAAGTTGTTGGTCCCCACCCGCCATTGTCCCAAAGAAGAAGAAGAAGGAGAAGAAGACGGCGGCAAAAATGGATGGAAAATATGTGAAACCCGGCGAGGAAACAGCCAAATGGGAAATAGGAGTAAAAAATAAGTGGCGCTGGGGTTGGATAGAGGAGGCCGGAACAGATGGGAAGCCTTTTGGTACTTGGTGTCAAAAACTGATAGAGCCAGGAGCTTGTTTTTGTGTGCCGTGCTCCAGAAAACTGCTGTATGGCAGCAGCGGGAAAAAAGTTTTAGCCCGTCATGCCTGCGATCCAAGTCACATTGCGTCTGTCCGAGCTCTGTCTCGCACATCAACCCTACCAGGAGCTACAACTACAGGTACTGCAGCAACAAGTATGACAGACCGTGTCTGTGAACAGAAAATTTGTGTAACTGCGTTCATTGCTGAGCATGATCTCTCGTTCACAATGGCGCGGCCACTTGTGGAGCTGTGCAAAAAGTTGGCTCAAGATAAAAATGCTTTGGATAAATTATCAGTTTCCAACAACCATGCCAGTTGTTTGACCACACATGGCCTTGCCCCTGAATTCAAGAAACAGCTGGCCGAAAAGCTCAAAAAGGCCACTTTTTCAATGAATGTAGACGAAGCCACAAATTTAAAGACGGACAGAGTTCTCAACGTACTTGTTCGTTTTTTTGATGACGATTTGGGAAAAGTTGTAACCCAACATCTAGCCAGCAGGAAGGTCAACATCAGCAACGCTTCAGCTGTCATGCAAGAACTCAAAGACATTATGGACAGAAATGGTCTGGACTGGTCACTTGTCATTAGCATGCTCTTTGACAACTGCAATGTGATGAGAGGAAAGAAGACAGGAGTGGAGGCACGAGCCAGGAAGGAGAACCCTAACCTTCTGGATATATCAGGTAAGCTTGCAAAGTAAAAGAAAACAGTCAAACTGAGTATGTCTTGCTATTTTCTCTAAATTGGTGTGTGAACCTCTTATAGCCATGTAGCCCTCCTAATCAACCCAAGATCCAGTCACAGCGTCTGTATACCTCTGGTAGGGCAGTTCTCAAATAAGGCCCAGAAATGAATTAATCAGGAGTCTACTTCTATGAGATGAAAACCAATGATGATAAATACGATCTTTACACTCTGCCTAGGATGCAGACAGGCCCAGTTAGCAAATTCTGGAGCTAAAAACTGTAAATGTAAGTAACTGTCCTACACTGTTAACCCCTCACTCTGAAACACATTACATCTGGGATCACACAATTTAACAATCATAACCCCACATTTATTTGATGAATTTATACACACACTTTTTAACTCTTGTCACCAAAACCAATGTCTTCTAAATGAAATACCCGGGATTTTATAGTTCAGTTTGTTGGTACCAGCCGTTGGCGCGCATGTTGGAGCTCAAAGAAGAAAAGAAAAAAATGAAAATGTACCTCTTACAAATGATATACTTCCTTTAGTGGAATCCTCTCCACCGGTACTTCACTAGGGTCCACATCCACTTGAGACCGCCGAGAAGACGTCCAGGTCCAGCCTCCGTGACCTGTCCTCCTTCAACGTTTCTCGCCGCTCCTCTTCTTCAGCCGTTAAACCGTTTTTTTTTTTTCCTCTCTTCTCCCCCTCCTTGGAGTTGGAGCGACCAAAAAAAAACTCCGCCGCACCGACTCAACTGATGAACCGCTTTCCTTTTCGTCAATCAGAGCTTCAATCTACTCAAACTCAGTTTCTTTCTTCCTGTTAGATCTGAAACCAAAACTCTTTTCTTCTCCAGATGTTTCTCTCTTCCGTCCTCTCCTCCCGTCTTCTACTTCCTTCTCCTCCAAAAAAAAAAAAACACTGACCCCTTCAAATGCAATCGGAAACCAAAGCTTCCAGATTAATTTCCCGTAACGTTCAATAACAGAGTTAAAATGAACTTCAAACCTAAATAATTTCATGCATAACTGCTTTAAATGCACATAAAAACACCTCTGTGAATTTTTTTTTTATAAAATTAAATATGAATTACGTGTATTTAACCAGGGTACTACAGCCACATTTGCATGGTTTACGCAAGGAACGCCATTACTTTTCTGTGATTGTTTTAATGCATATAAAAAACAATAGAGCATCATGATACTAATTTTTAATTCCAGAGCAAAGCCTCTAAGTTCTATCTGTCAGTAAAGGCCAGCACACACTACAGGATTTTTTCAATCTTCCCCGATTCAGAGACCACACACTAGAAGACAACAGAGGACAGATCGCAGCCGATCTTCCTCTCCTGATCTTCTAGTGTGTGGAGTCACTCTGGAGCTGAACGGTCCGTGTACCTTACGGCCATTCGTTTTCCGGATTGATATGGGTAAACGAAAAACGGAAAACCATTCGATTTCCGATTTCCGTTTGGATTAAGGTAAACAAAAAACGGAAAACGAGCCGTCTCCCGTTTTTCGTTTGGAAATCGAAAATAAAAAAACGGAAAACGAGCATTTATCTGATTGCTTATTATGTGTTTATCAAACGAAAGTCGGGAAATAAAATACGGCCGTTTTTTAATTCAACCATTTCTCAAGTTTGCGCTGCTGGAAAACCGGAAGTCGAGCTTTCTCTCCTTCTTCTTCTGCTGCTGCTGCTGCTGCTGCTGCTGCTGCTGCATCCTCTTTGCTTTTGGTCCTCCACTCTCGACACCGAACTATTAAAAAAACGCGCATTTTCTTTGGAAATGTCTACGATTTTACCCACTTAATAGTGAACATGAATGTCAGCGGCATGACTGCAGGTGAAATCTCTGCACACCTGTGCAGTCAGTTTCGCCCGATTCGGGGGTTTTCAGACAGAAATGTCCGAAGATGGACCTCCGAGTGCGGCCTCTCCCACTTTTGTGTCGGATGACCAACTCCAGGCCGAAGTCACCTCAGAGTCTGCCGAGGTAAGTAGCGACAAACCTCGTTAATTTATATGTATGATTAAAATCGCTGCTTTTCAGTGATTTTACTGCAGTTTTACAGCGACACCTACTGGCAGCAGCAGCACACTGCAGATTCTGCTGACTCAGATCTCATTCATCACGTTGAAAGAAACAATTTCAGGAGAGAAAAATACACATCAAAACAAAAATAATAATCTCAAATGTGAGACTGCAAATGCTCTCAGTATCAGTAGGGTTGTTTGCAGTTACACTTTGGTATTTACACTTTCTAATTAACTAAATATACCATTTTGTATATTGGTTACTGGTTCATAATACAATCCAAAAATGTATTATTGTCGTTCTTAACAACCTGATGTTTTTCTATTTGCTGTTGTGTGTCATTTTCATCAACTTACTGAATTGTGTGTTTATGGAATTCATAGGTTGGGCCAACATACGGGAGGAAATTCCTGTCTTCTAAAGGCAGACATGCCAGTGAGAGGAGAGTGGAGCAGCTTTAGGAGCGGTTCATCATTGGCACCACCAGGCTCACCAACATGTAAGCCGACTTTACAGAGACTCACAATTGAACTTTGTAGGTAAATAACAAAATTAAGGCCTGCCTGACACATCTGTGACCAGGAGGTCCTGGATATGCAGGATGGGGTTGCCAGATTCTGCGTCTCAGCTCTATCATGCCAGGTCACCAGTGTTGACATCAGCCGGTTTGTGGAGTCCTGGAATGCTCACAGAGTTCTGGTACTTTCATTTTCATGCCCCTTGTTTTAGTTTGTCTATATTCATGACAGTTTGAGGAAAAATAGTGACCAGTCACTGCAGATCTTGATTATGATGTGCTGCTAATAGGCTGTTTCAGTTGCTCGTGTGCGACTCTTGTCCCTTGAGTCCTTTTTGTAACCCAATGCAGGAGGAGGGATCCCCAATGTTCTGGCCTCAGGTGGCGGTCCAGTCCAGCTTCCTGAGAACCTGCTGCCTTGTGCCTCTTTTGCAGCAGACTGCTACGATGCAGAGAGAGGCTCTTCCCTGACCAGGGTCTCAGGTTTTGGAGTCGACCCTTTCACAACAGAAGAGGCGAGACAACAGGCTGGAACAGGCGACATCTCTCCCCTGTTCGATGGCATCACCAATGACAACCCAACGGCCTTTCTGGATGCTCTGCAGCACCTCATCCGTGTCAGCAGTGAATGAAGATATCAGAGGACAGAAAAACAGTGTAGAAGTTTGTTCTTCCATTAAAATTCCTTGAAAAAGAGTTTGGATGGCTATTTTTTCCTTTTTGCAGCACAAGATTAAGACAAGGTTTGTTCATGAATTGAGAAAGGAATCAGGAACCACACATTTAAACAAAACCCAGGATATGAAATATCAATATATTTATTCTTTAATATTTCAGACAATGACATTACAAACATTCAAAAATTGACTGCAACAGCAAGATAAACTATGTACATTAAAAAAATGAGAACTGCAAAAACATGAAAGTGCATGAGAAAGGAGAAAACATTAATTAACTGATCTGCTTCACTGCTTCACCCAGGCTCCACACCCCACCAGTGAGCACCAGCAGGTCTAAAACATGGGCTCATCCATGACAGTTCTAAATACAAACAAACAATTCTAATACAGAAATATCACATTTAAACAGTTCATTGAAAATTATACAAAGTGTACATTAGCTGAAGGTTGTATCTTGCACTTCACAAGTCCCTGTGTTACTTATCTTTACAACCCAAGCAGGTGAAAGCTGCCACTGCTGGCTGGACATCAGCTTCCCGAATTTTCTTCATGGCCATCTCAGATAGGTGATTGATGTTATCTGAGATGCCATGGAGATTCTCAGCAGCATTTTTTGGCTCATCAATTTTTTTCGATGACATTCCACAGATGGCCGTCTGGAGCCCTTCGACTTATATGTGGGAACAAAAAAGAAGCAAATCTGACGGAATAAACTACTGTTCAATTGTGAGTCTCTGTAAAGTCGGCTTACATGTTGGTGAGCCTGGTGGTGCCAATGATGAACCGCTCCTAAAGCTGCTCCACTCTCCTCTCACTGGCATGTCTGCCTTTAGAAGACAGGAATTTCCTCCCGTATGTTGGCCCAACCTATGAATTCCATAAACACACAATTCAGTAAGTTGATGAAAATGACACACAACAGCAAATAGAAAAACATCAGGTTGTTAAGAACGACAATAATACATTTTTGGATTGTATTATGAACCAGTAACCAATATACAAAATGGTATATTTAGTTAATTAGAAAGTGTAAATACCAAAGTGTAACTGCAAACAACCCTACTGATACTGAGAGCATTTGCAGTCTCACATTTGAGATTATTATTTTTGTTTTGATGTGTATTTTTCTCTCCTGAAATTGTTTCTTTCAACGTGATGAATGAGATCTGAGTCAGCAGAATCTGCAGTGTGCTGCTGCTGCCAGTAGGTGTCGCTGTAAAACTGCAGTAAAATCACTGAAAAGCAGCGATTTTAATCATACATATAAATTAACGAGGTTTGTCGCTACTTACCTCGGCAGACTCTGAGGTGACTTCGGCCTGGAGTTGGTCATCCGACACAAAAGTGGGAGAGGCCGCACTCGGAGGTCCATCTTCGGACATTTCTGTCTGAAAACCCCCGAATCGGGCGAAACTGACTGCACAGGTGTGCAGAGATTTCACCTGCAGTCATGCCGCTGACATTCATGTTCACTATTAAGTGGGTAAAATCGTAGACATTTCCAAAGAAAATGCGCGTTTTTTTAATAGTTCGGTGTCGAGAGTGGAGGACCAAAAGCAAAGAGGATGCAGCAGCAGCAGCAGCAGCAGCAGCAGCAGAAGAAGAAGGAGAGAAAGCTCGACTTCCGGTTTTCCAGCAGCGCAAACTTGAGAAATGGTTGAATTAAAAAACGGCCGTATTTTATTTCCCGACTTTCGTTTGATAAACACATAATAAGCAATCAGATAAATGCTCGTTTTCCGTTTTTTTATTTTCGATTTCCAAACGAAAAACGGGAGACGGCTCGTTTTCCGTTTTTTGTTTACCTTAATCCAAACGGAAATCGGAAATCGAATGGTTTTCCGTTTTTCGTTTACCCATATCAATCCGGAAAACGAATGGCCGTAAGGTACACGGACCCTGAACACATGCTACAAGACTCTGTCAGAGAATCGGCTCCTCACTCCTCCAAATCTCGCGGAGTCAAATTTGACTTTGTACGGTTTCCCTTCAGTCCTGTGTTTACATTCACCTCCACTTTTATTAACAAGCGGAGAACTCATTCATTCCCTCAGTTCATTCATTTCCGTCGGTATTGCTCCTTCAGCTCAGACCCCCCACCCCACCTCACTGTCAGGACCTTGTCAGAAAATTGAAATGTTCCAGTACAGAACAGGGAAACATAGTTTGAGATAATTTTCTTATACCTTACCCTCTACATTTAAGAATTCAGTTTATTGATGTGTGTGTGTGTGTGTGTGTGTGTGTGTGTGTGTGTGTGTGTTTTTACTTTCGATTCCAGCAGTAGAAATAAGTTATTAGTAGCAGTCTGTGACAAGGTACTTTTTTAAATCACCATATTTTTTAAATCGCTGTATTGGCCCGAATATAAGACCATATTTTTTTCCAGGAATGGTATTCTCAAAAATGGGGTAGTACTATAATCAAGGACGAGATGGAGCCAGAGTACCGGTGAGCTGTACTGCCTCTGCTTGCATGCAGTGGCTCAGCCAATCCGTTAGGGGGAGGTACAGAGTTGGACAGAGTGTAACCCCTAAATTCCACATCCTCCGGTCTGCTCCGTCTGCGTTCAGCTCAGCTCCGGTCCGACCGCCGCAGCAAATACGTTGCTATTTTAATGACTGTAGCTGATTTCACAGCCTCCGCTCCGCTCCGTCAGTCCAAAATAGAGCCGAGGTCTATTTTCCTCTCCGGTCTGGTCCGTCAGGTCTCCGTACGCATAAATTTCCACAGTTCAGATGCACCAAACAGGAAAGAGAACTCCAACAACCTCCGGTTTTATACAAAATAAAATAATTTTGTCTTTATTAAAAACTTTAAACTGTTAAAGCAACACTAAGGAACTTTCAGTTTTCGTTGATTTTGGTGGCGCCAGTGGACAAAAGCGGTAGTGTTTTGCCTGAAGGAATACTACAGTTCCCATGAGGACCGGTGGCATGCTGTCGGACTGAACTCGCCTACATTTGTTTCCAGTGGCTGTGTGAAGGACGGATAACGACGAGGTAATGAATCTAATGGTGGCTAAACAATGTTATATCATGATGTGACGCATGCCGTAAAGCAGTCCGCACATGTGGAGTGTTTTAGTGTGCAGGGTTCCTACCACCCTCCTCACAGCTGCTTAGTCCAAGTGAAAGCAATACTGACGCCCTCAGGCCGTGACAGAGGGGTCATTCAACTAGCTGTAAGTCGATGTATCATCACAAAAGATATTAAAATGTTTTATTAAGGTTGAAAAGTTCCTTAGTGTCGCTTTAAAAGACTTTTTTTTTTTCGTCACATTAATTGTCGGATACATCACAAATAGACATACCATACTGATTAAAATATACACTTTAAAAAGCGGGCAAACAAAAATTAAAGCACACTATCAAATTTTATTTGACAAACTTCTATTTTGTGTGTAATCAAGCTATAGTCGAACGTTTCTGAATGTTTACACAGCTGCATAAATGGCCCATTTGCAGGCTATTGTCCATAAATTTCGTGTTTTCTACAAAATACATAGCCTATTCAGGACCATGTATGCATTTTATTCTGAAAGGCCCGAATGTCAACATCCTGTTGCACGAAATTCAGCGTGTTGAAGCACAGCAAGCAGGATGAAGAGACGCTGATTGTGGAAGTGGAGAATCATAAAATTTTATATGACCCCATCATCCTTTTCCACAGGATGTACAGAGAAAGATGCCAGTGTGGCCCAGACTGCTCAGCTTTTGGAGGTCGATGCGAAATAGCGCATGCGCTGCTCTGCTTCTCCGGCCGGGCGGAATAGAGACGCAGCGGAGCAAAGCGCACGCTGTGGGTTTTGAACAAATGGAGCGGTCCGGAGCTGAGCGGAGCAGAGACGCACGCAGTGGAATTAAGCAGTAACGCCGAGCGCCCACATACTGCGGAACGGCTCCGCTGCGCTGCGCCGCGCAGGTCGCAGCACTCACGCAGCCGTACTAGAGCGCCCACCTGATGCGGTGCGGCTGCGCCACAGCACTCCGCCTTTTGATCGCATGTCTGGGATTATGTTTCCATGACGATCTCCATGAAAACATGTTTGAACAGGCACTTTATATCGTTACAATTTACTCACCACTCACGCCAATAACTTCAGCTATTGTTGCCCGAGTGTTCTCCTTTCTGCTGGTGTGTTTATAAAAAATTATTACTGGTGTCAGAGAGGATTTTATGCTCTTGTTCCTCCAGGATCAGTTTCTCTTCATCAACCATGCTTGCTCGAGTTTAAAAACTTCCACTACTCCTTTGTTTTGCGACGCCAGAGCGTGTTCAGGTTTCAAAATAAAACCCTCATTCATAAAAGTGTATATTTACGCTTTTATTTACATGTAAAAACATGTGTGACAGCTTCTATGTATATATATATATATATATATATACATATATATATATATATATATATATATATATATATATATATATATATATATATATATATATATATGTAAATAATACGCCTAAAAATATAAAAAAGTCAACTTTAGTAGTCATTTGTTTTGATAAAACGGATGTTGCACTGTTTTGGTTTCCTGTCGGTGCTTTGACATTATGGGAAATTGACTCCGGCTCCGCTGCGGCTCCGGCAAAAATAGACCTGGACCGAAGTTGTGCGGAGAGCTGTCTGCAGTACGACGGCGGGCGGACGCTCGACGCAGCCCTCGCGCAGGCAGTGGGCGCGCTCTGCCTGCGACTTCATTGACTTCAATGGGTGCGTAATTGCTGCGTGAGTGCTGCGAACTGCGCGGCGCAGCGCAGCGGAGCCGTTTCGCAGTATGTGGGCGCTGGCCCTAAGCCTACAGCAGTGTGAGAAGAAGACTGAGCAGTGTGGCTGCTGGTGGTTTTTCTACGGTTCATTTCAAACAGCGCATCGAAAATATCTGCCTGTAAGTACTCGAATATACTTAGCTGATGTTCAGGATGGAGGTGGAATTGATACTTGTGAATTTGTCAGTTTGTTTTGAAGTTTCAATGCGGATGCTAACATTAGTAACATTAATGACGTTTCCATTAATAGTTAGCATTGAGCTAGCAGCTTTGATTTTAAATACTGACTTGTTTTGTTTGTAGACAGTGATGTATGTTGTGATACATCTTCTGTATTTGTTCACTTATATGTAGATCTGGTTTGTTTTAGTTTTACAGCCTTCAGGAGAAAGTAATAAAAGCTCAGATCAGCTGAAATCTCATGCTTTCTTTCTGAAGAACTGTTCTTTACAGGCCAAACTGAATCCAACATTCACGGAGCGCTGAATTATTAATCTTCATGAAGCTCAATAGAACTTCAATCTGATGGTTATAAAGTTATTTACATCATTAACGCAGCTATTGAAGCTTTGAGGGTACTTAATTGTTGCTTATTGTTGCTTTTTTTGATAAAGAGAATATATTTTTTATTTACAACTGCAGTATTTGCAGTATATGCGACATATTTTTATTTTCACAAAATGATATTTGAAAAATAGGGGTCGTCTTATATTCGGGCCAATACGGTATCTTAAATCATTCTCTTTGCCCCCAGATTGGATGGTCTAAACCAGAATTAAAAACACATTGAGCTTTGATTAGGAAACGTTTCATTATACGTCCGCTCTGTCTCTGAAGGCACGGAGTCAGCGGAAAGTTATTTCCCCCCCCCCCCATTCTTCTGTTATGGTTAATAATAGGGATGAATTTAAACACTGGCATTATTGCAGGACTGGCAGAGATACAGTTCATCCAGGAGCTATGAGGATTAACCACTCACTTTCTGCACTGCTGAGTTTAGGAGATCTGACTTTTCTGTTTCACTGTCATTTAGTCAATATATTTCACACACATATATTCATGTCTCCAGTGCTGACAGCTGAGATGGGATTTTTTTTTAAGCAGCGGCACCTTGGTGAGACGGAGCTGTTCAGCCACTCAGGGAGCTTTATTTCGAGGGTGTGGACAGGTCTACTCGGAGCTGATCGTCTAGCAGGGCACCACACACCACAGGATTTGCAATATCTACGATCTCCCATTCCAACGCCTCCCGAGCGGCTCTGACTGGAAAAAAATCTCTCGGAGCACACCACACACTATACGAAGATCGGGCCCGAACTCATTTGTATACTCCCGAATCCGACTATCGGACCTTGTTGACCTCAGTCAGGAGGAGAAGATCAGGGCAAAATTCGGCCCCGTCATCCTGTAGTGTGTGCTGGCCTTAAAGGGGAACGGTCGTTTTTACAATCTGGACCTTATTTCACATTCGTAATAACAACATTTACTCACCCGTTTCACTTTTGTGTGATTTGAAGTTGGTTCGGAGATAATTAGATGCTCCCGTTTCCCTATAATGGCAGCGGGCGGGGCACCGACATGCAGCCGTTACAGACGCTCATTTATCTTATGTTTGTTATGGTGTGGTAGATATATGTATATTTAGTAAGTCAGCATCACTTAATGCTATTGGGAAGTCTGTAAACCGGCGAGATTGAGCAACTATCTAGAGCGCTGAAGTGATGATGTCATCACACTGCGCCGCGGCGCACATTCATTGTTTGTTGTTGAGGATACAGGTCATAGGTAGCGTCTCTGCTCTGCAGTCAGACCACGGCATCTCGATCGGCTTTTTTAGGCAGTCAGAGTTTATTTTCAGCTGGTTGTAACTTTGGTACAATGGTCCGAATGTGCATATATCCTGGTTGTGAAAGTAAAATGACCAGCTGGACGTCACTGAGCTCACAGGCTCCCACTTCGTGACCGGGATTTATTGAGGCTATATGGCTAATAGCGCTCAACATGGACCCTAGCATCAAAGTTCGAACTTTACGACGTTTGGATTATCGGGTGTGTAGTGCCCACTTCACATCGGAGGACTTCTACCCAGCTCAGGAAAGAATCGAAGGCCAGAAGACCAAGAGAATGAACCTCAAAAAGAATGCCATTCCAGCGGCCGCAGGAGGAGAACAGGTCGAGGTAACAAGACACTAACGCTATTCATTTTTTTCTTTTCTAATGTCTAGAGGCTAGGATGTTTACTGTTTAGTTCATTTGAGCAACAACAAAGGATGATACAAGTATATCTGTCAATGACAAGAGTTGTACATAAACAGTAAAATATTCTGTACACTGTTGCTCAAAAGGAGTAGCAACAAGTTCATAACAACTTATAAGGTCCTATCTCTTATTTAGACACCCCCAACTACATTGCAACTACATAGGGAAATAAGAATGAGCTAGTGTGAATTATAATTTGTTATATATATTCTTATTTTGATTTGCTCGACCAATCATTAGATAGATCTGTGTGATGTCGTAAACTAAACTTTGTGTAGGATCTAGTGTTCAACCTTCAGTTGAATAATTCTTTCTAAAGTGGAATTGCTATAAATACATTTGAACAATTTACATTGTCAACACAAATATGTTTTTATGCCTGGCAGTAAAATTTACTGTGCAATAAGTCAAAGTCAACATTTTTGTTTTTGTTTTTGTTTTTTGTAACATTGTGAGTACTTGAGATGATGCTTTACAGTGCAAAAATACAGCTGCAGGTGTGAGCAATAATGGGGGCTGATAATAACACAGTTCAATGCTCTTCTTTATTCTTTAGGGAAATGCTGGTGGTGAAGTACATTTTCCAGAACCTGATTTTGAAGCACAACTACATTCTACTCCAGTCAAGACCCTACCCAAAGTAATTGAGGAGCCATTTGGATCAACCAGGCCATCATCCACTGCACTGACTCTTGTGCTCACCAGTCCACCACAGACAACGCCACGCAGGAGAATATCCTCATCTGGCAAATACATCGCTTTGGCTCCTACGTGGTCACACCCAAAGGTATGGACAGCAATACAATGCTTGTTATCAATATTTGTGCACATTATAAAAATAACTCGTCATTATTACTCTGACAAAATCTACATTGTTTATGTGCACTAGGTCCCAGTCACATTCACGTCAAGTTCAGTTCCCGCTCACCCATCAACATCTTTGCCACCGCGCCTTCAGAGTGAAGAGGAACCTGAGGAAGCTATGGGAAAGGTCCCAGAAATTGCTGATCTCAGCATGAGTTTTGGGGAATTGGAACTAGATCCTGCAGACACCAGCTATATGTTACCAAGTTCCAAGTCATCTTCCAGCACAGGGACAATGTCAGGGTCAGCAAGCCTTTCTGGAGATACTGGAAGTGGGTGGGGAGAAAAAAAAATGGTTGGTGAATGAATCACACCTTCTCCAACTATTCCAAATCTGTCCCCAGTGTAAGAGCTTGATAACAGTGACCAAAATCACCACAAAAGGCAGCCAAATAAAAATCCACTGGAGCTGTGGCAAGCACCACGGTGAATGGCAGTCCTGCCCTGACCGAAGAGGCATGCCAGAGAATAATCTGCTACTTGTTGGATCAACTGTTTTCACTGGATCAACATACACAGACATAGCTGACTGGGCAACTCTTCTCAATGTTCCTATTCCACACCAATCACAATTCTACAGAATTCAGAATGTGTACATTCTACCGGCCATAGAGGGTGCCTACAAAAAGGAACACAATCAAATAATATCCAGGCTTGTTGAAGACTCGAGATCTGGACAAAGGCTGGAACTATGTGGTGACGCAAGGTGTGATAGTCCAGGTAAACATAACTCTGTTTTTATATATTGTTAGTAGTAGAAAAATTACCTTGACCCCAGCTGGGATTTTCAACAAACTCATTTTCTCTTATTAGGTCACAGTGCAAAATACTCCACCGACTCTTTTCAAAATGAGTCTTCCCAGAAAGTTATACATTTTGAATTGGTCCAGGTATGTATTTGCCAGTCAGTTCACTCTGATTGAATAGTCTGTGTAAGAAGGCCGAATTTTTAGTGGGAAAACTTTTGTACATTGTGTAATTTACTGCAGGTGTCGGAAGCATCGAGTTCTGTCGCAATGGAGGTGATGGGACTCCAGAGGGGCCTCAGCGAATTGCTGAATTGTGGGCTGGATGTGGCGGTGATGACCACTGACCGATCACCGTCTGTCCGTAAACTGCTCAGAGAGGACTATCCCCAAATAAGACACGAGTTTGATCCCTGGCATGTAGTCAAAGGTAGGTTATACACCTGTAAAACTGTCAATTCTGGAGCATCATACAGGCTGCTGTGATGTAAAGGTGCCAAACTGCACCCATACAGCCACTGGTCTATCAAAACTTCTCATATAGCCTGCACAAATATAAGGTTTTCATTTTTCATCAAAACACTACAACACAAAACGTGGAGGGAGGACTACTCCTGTTTGTGTGTCAAGGTTCTACTATGTATGGTGATCGTGTTTGTGATCACCGTGTTTGTGTGTTTTTTCAGGTGTCAAGAAAAGCATAGTGGCTGCATCCAACAGGAAGGGCCACAAAGTACTCCTGGCATGGCTGAAATCCATTACCAATCATCTGTATTGGTCATGTGAGTCCTCAAATGGAGACCAGGAGGTAAGATTGATTTCAGAAAGACAGATGCAAAGACAGAAGTTTTCGTGTGTAAACTGTTTGAGATTATGACTGTTTTATTATATGGATAAATAATGATGCCATATTCTCTGACACACATGCTCCATACATTTGCAGTATTGTATTCAAGTCTGGGTATTGTTTAATGTTAGCCTATTGTGGCCCTAATCAACTTATATGTCTGCCCACAAATGCCTGTATATCGTTATTGAGACCTCCTGTAAGCAGGAGTGCCCCCCCCCCCCCCCCCCCCCAATCAACTCTCCCTAGAGATGAAACTGCTCTAAATCTGCAGTACTTTCCCCTCACAACTAAGCAAGCAGTTGCTGCTTGTATAGTAATGGTATCAGGCATTTTATGATGTGGAAAATGTACAGACATTTCTGGTGAACTGATGCATGTGCATTACTGGAAGAATAAGGCTTTGCTCTTGATTTGCCATGGAGTTCAAAATTATAAAGTCCACTTCCGTTATTTCAGTTCTGCATCCGTCGCTGGACTTCAGTGCTACACCATGTCTGTGGTGTGCATCGTTGGGAAGATGATGGCGTTGAGCACACCTGCCTTCATCCACCCTTGTCAGATGAGGAGCAAGAGAGAAAGAAGTGGATCGAACCAGATTCACCTGCCTTTCATAGTCTGAAAGACATCGTGACCAACAGAAATCTCCTCAAAGACCTGAAACAGATGACACTTTTCAAGCATACAGGTACATCCCTTACACATAACTATGTGCCATCCATAATTCAGTTCTCTAAATGTTCAAGTGTCACTACAGTATGCCACTGCAGGCTAGTATTTTTGTTGCTGCCATTACTGTCATTTGCATTACTTACAATGTCAATTGGTATTTGTCTTTTACTAACACAGGAACTCTGGAGGCGTTCCACTCTGTTATGCTGAAATACACTCCGAAAAGGTTGCATTTTGACTATGACTCCATGCGGGCACGCACACAGCTGGCTGTCATGGATCCTAATGAAAATGTTGGCAGACAACAGGCTACCACCAAAGAAGGTAATGTGACATTTAAATAATATCTTTTGAGTTACTTACAGAATACCTCTGGAAAATAATCATACTGAATTCACTGTTTTATGTATTGTTTACACTGCCTTCATCTCTACTGTATTTTACTTTACTGTATAGTAATTTAGTTTATTTGGTTTATTGAATATGAATGGTCAAGGTTGGTTGCATAACCGACTAGGCCTATATAAAGACACTTTATCTGTATTTTACAGGACAACACCGTTGGAGTTTTCCCTTCTCCAAGCAAGCACAGGACTGGGTGACAAAGCCCATCAACGTGCCAACTACACAGTTCTTCAGGAAGGACCTCATGGAACGTGTCCTGCAAATGAGGGACGACTGTACAATTGTTTACACTGTGCCTTACCAGAAACCACACCGGAAAAGACTACTACAAAACATTGCTCCACTCCCAAGACCAGACAAAAATGTTTTGCTGGATCGACGCAGCAGTCGATTTGGAAGTTTGAGAGCCAAACCCTATTAGCCCCACTTACTTCATGATGCTTTGTTTACAGACTGCTTGTTGCCCTAAAATGTATTTTCTGATCTACTTGTTTAATTTTGTTTTGTAGAATATATTTTTGAAATGTTACAGTATTGCCATCTTTTTATTGATATACTGTAAATGTGTGTTGCTGTAGGTAAGTGTATTGAGAGTTGAAATAAATACTATAACACCCCGTTTGTTTATTATGTAAAGCAATAATTATATGACATCTCTATACAGAATGTTTACAAATATTTACAATGCATATCAAAAGACACTGAGGATCTCAGATTCTGTAAATCCAACGTAGATTCCCGTGGGGGATGGATATTTATTTCTTATGATGGCAACAAGGCAGCTTGGAATCACTCTTCTGTTACCAGGTCCAAGGGTTTCTCCTCCAAGTGCCCAGTCCAGCACAATCCGGTATGCCACGAGCCTACATTGCCTGTAGGAGAGACAGTCAAGATAATTACAACGTAATTATAGGAGGAGGAAATTGTATTGCTTGTTCATTACAGTATTGCTATATAACAGTTAGGTATTACAAATTCGATGCAAATATGTGTGTGTATAGAGACTACTTACTCATTCGAAAGTTGCCCATTTGGTCCGGCAGGCTTTGGCTGTGCCCTCCAATTCCTTTTCGGTACACGGGAAAAAGTTTCTATTACTGCCCTGTTGATCATGGCACGTATATCCTCCAGAGTTGAGAGACAAACACCGCTGGAAGAATGACCCAGTCGTTCAACTCCTGGGCGTAGATCCCACTGGACACAACATAGGCATTCCTCCTCGATGGGCATACTGGCACAGTGACCACATTCACACCACCAGGTGCTGTCTGTTTGTGGACGGGCAGATGCGCTGCTTTCTCTTGCCCGCTGTTCTTCAGCCTGTCTCTGTAATCTCCTTTCCAAAATCTCCTCTTCAGTGTACTCGGGTTCGAATCGATACGGACGCCCATCATATTCGAAATTATCTTCAATCTCGAAATCTGAATCTTCCAAATCTGACATATCACTCTGCTAAGAGTTTAGCCTAGCAACTCCCATGTAAACAAACAGAAGTGTGCGCCGCGGCGCAGTGTGATGACATCATCACTTCAGCGCTCTGGAGAGTTGCTCAATCTCGCCGGTTTACAGACTTCCCAATAGCATTAAGTGATGCTGACTTACTAAATATACATATATCTACCACACCATAACAAACATAAGATAAATGAGCGTCTGTAACGGCTGCATGTCGGTGCCCCGCCCGCTGCCGTTATAGGGATACGGTAGCATCTAATTATCTCCGAAGCAACTTCAAATCACACGAAAGTTAAACGGGTGAGTAAATGTTGTTGTTACGAATGTGAAATAAGGTCCAGATTGTAAAAACGACCGTTCACCTTTAAGTTGGTGGAATCCACTTCAGAGAGAATTCAAAGAGTTGAGCTTGATCACATCTTTTAAAAGACATATGAAAAAAGATGATGCTGAAGAATTATGAAAGTATGGACTAAAAAATGACATGAAGTCCATTGAATGAACATTTTGTACTGATAACTAATTATTTTGATTATCTCTAATTTCAGGAGACACAGTTCACATGGTGAACAATGCCACCAAGGCCCTGATGAGCCCATTTTCTTCAGAGGTGGAAGGATTCTGCAGTGACATCTATTACGATATCGAGAAGTCCCCAAAGCGGAAAGATGTATTTGCAGAGTTCTTGTCTCTTCTCCATCTGCCAGTAAAGAGCTTGATCAGACCCATCAGCAGCCGCTTTCTCCAGATGCTGGAGGTGTGTAAGATGAAGGTTTAAAGAATCAGAAATGTAAACCTAGTCCAGGGCTACTCAACTTACCATTGCTCGAGGGCCACATAGAAAAACATTTCTGTTTGCGTGGGCCACAACCTAGGTTTGCTAATTTATATGACTGAATTATGTAAAAGACATTTAAATAATGTAATTAATATTCAATAATGAAATTTTAAATGCATTACAATAGAAAGACAACTGCATTAGTCTTTTGTAAAACTAAAATAAGACTTTGTTGAAAATATATTACACTAAGCCTTATAGATCTATTTGTGGCTGTTTTCTGCATTTCCAATAAAAAGCAAAAAGGTGAAATGGCATGACATTTAAAAAAAGTCAGATATCAAATTATAAAATGAGGCTTTATTCACAAAATATGAATATACTTACTATACATATGAGCACTTTTTGTTACAAAACATAAGTATTTTAAATATTTTTCAAGCAATGCGTTTGAGAAATTCACTAAATTACAACAAAAAAGCAGGTCTTTTTCCACAGAAAAGTAAATAAATTAAGGGATTCTTTACAAAAATAATTAGCCTACTCCTGCAAAAAATAAATGAATTAAAAATTAAATCTTGTGCATCACAAAAAAAGATCACCGGTGGCAAAAAACAAAACAAAACAAAACAAAAAAAAACAATCATTGTAAAGCATACAAACATAGCTCTGCAGGTGATTACTTTTTGGAGAACAATGACAGAAGAAAAACACACAGGTGTGCATTACTCACAGAAATTGTGCACAACAGCAGCCCTACAGAAGGTCGCAGCTAAAACAATTACCCTCACCTGAAATCAGGACGATGTATCACATTTCTTAGCAAAGTCAAATTCACGTAGGATTTATAATAAGAAAAACAAAACTTTCGGAAGTGTCTCAGTGACAGAACAGTGTCAGTGTTGTCACAGGGTGAGCGGTGCAGTCCTACTGTAATAAATTCCTGACAGCTGTCGTGGTGACGCTGAAGATTCGCTCGTTTAGGAATGGACGGTTTTTGGCAAAGAAGGCACACTGGCTTGTTATTTACCTCCAGAAAAGCAAATTCTTCCTCCCATGACGGTTGAACTTTCCTGTGTTCATCTCATAACTTTAGTTTAACTTTACCGGCGGCAGCCATGAACTCCACTTCGATCAGTCTTCTTTGAGTCTTTTGTTTTCGGCAGTGAGCAAACAGCCTATTGGCGCATTACCGCCCCCAGCTGGTACAGCCCCACAATTGCAACACTTATCTGCCTGTTGTCAGCAGGTCAAACACACTGCCCTCTGGTGTCCGCATATCAGAAACGTTTTTTTCCTCATTAAAAGTCGATTTTTTTTTCCACTGCTTACAATCAGCCGTGGGCCGCACCGTTACAGCTTGCGGGCCGCATGCGGCCCGCGGGCCGCGGGTTGAGTAGCCCAGACCTAGTCATAAAAATAATGTTGATTTTTTTTTAAATATCAATTTCCTACTTCCACCCCTCATAGGTTTGCAACAGGTTGAAGGAACTTTTGGATGCTGTGATACTGCACTACTACCATGTGTTGGATGCAAATGAAGAGCATAAATACAGGTTGGTCAGTGCTAATTGTTAGTGCTAATGTTGGAGTCCAGGACTTCCGTCTGACCGACTCCACTCGGTTGTTTGATTCTATGCTTGGTGTGAAAAATGCCAAAATAACTGACTTTAGATTATTACCATTTATTCTAAGTATAGCCAGATGTAATGTTCAGTGCTGGACCTTACTGGGAAAAACATGAAAGTGTTTCGCCCCGAAAAGTATCCTGATAGTTCATGAGACAGAGCTTTTATTCCATATTCTTCTGGGCTGGGCCCCGACAGATAGGCTGGACTTTGTTCGCAATTGGACAATTTGGTGTTGATGCCAGCTGCCAACCGAGAGCTGACATCCTTATCGAGGATGTTTGGAACACTAGTGTGTGAGTGTTGATATCTCCGGAACATGTGGGTATGTTTACACTTTAACATAACACTTTATAAACTTGGTGCACTTGTCCCAGGAGCAAGTGTCACAATGGCCTGATATGCAGTTAATATAGCTGCTCCTTTTACTTCATTATGGCAGTAGTGATAATTTAAAGCATAACCAACACTAAATTAACAATACACACTGAAATCAGATTTTGTTTTGTGTTTATCTGTGTACTGTGTCTTAATGGTGTAGTGTAGCGATGCTCCCGAGGGCTGACCCCGACTATGAATTTACAATGTCAAATCTGACTCTTCTTTCTTTATTAAACAACACAACATTGTGTTGATACTGGATAACTCATGTTGGGTTTTGTGGATTAGAAAACATAAACACCCAACATTTCATCAGCATGAGGGTTGGTAGATTATTCATTTAACATTTTGAAACCACTTTAGGCTATTTTTTCTATACTTCGATTAATATGATTAGCCATACCATGTTATCCCATGAGCATGAGAACAGTTGCTAGGGGTGTGAAGATACAGTCAGCTCATGAGATATGATATTTGCTTTAAGAGATGATATTGGAATACAACAAAACTTCACTGATGAAATGTATGACTGGAAATTTTTTTTTTATTATTCAAAAGTCACACAAACAATGCATTATCTGGACAGAGCAATGAAAAAGACCAGTGAATCCAAATCAGTGTTTGTGTGATTGAATGCAACTGTTACATCCTATTTATATTTATCTTACCTTCTTAACTGTTCATTACCATCACCTCATCTGCACATTGCACCTTGCTCTTTGGTGACCCTGAGGTGACACCACAAGGTGCTTGTGTATTGTCTCTGACATAAATAACCTTGGCTGTTGACCTTGTCAATGTATGTATGCACTGTACGCTTGCTGTCAAACTGAATTGCCCTCATGTTCATTGAGTTGTATAGAAATGAATTTTTAAAAAGTGATGTGTGTGTCTACTGCAGATGGCTTCTCAATGAAGTGTTTCACAGGCATGCCCTAACACATGAGGAAAAGGCAAGAGTTGCCGTTCTTCAGAAATAGCAGAGAACAGCATCAAGAATGGGAACAGCAGAGAATCGGAACCGGAAGGCACGGATCTCTGTGTTGTTCTCAGAGTTTGATAGGTTGACGGTCTTGATCGACATGTTCAGAGGTATGTCACATGCACGCAAACTCGTGTGGAAATGGCTGTAAATGAGCATGCACATCTGACACAAGAATAGAATATCATTGCTGGTAGTGTGTCAAGCCCTTACATTGGTAGTGAATCTGCACAGCTGCTTTGCAGTACTGATGAGTCTGCATTATTCCTAATTCATTATTCCAATTCCTAATATTCCTAATTTGAGAGTGCAGCAATACACAAAATTTACAATTTGGTCGATTCAACATTTTAGTGTCACGGTTCAATATTTTTAAATACAAAAGAGAAATTTCCATCCCTTTTTTTTAACTTATTTTTATTTAGTCATCATTACAGTAGCAGATGTTTGTAGTTTAGTAAGTAAGTAATTTTTATTTATATAGCACCTTTCACAGGCAAAGAGCCACAAAGTGCTTCACAACATATATACGACAACAATAAAGACGACAGTTAAATACAGATAAATAGTCAACATTAAAGGGAGATCATAACAGGCCCGAAAAACTAAGCAAATGCTTGGGCAAACAGAAAGGTTTTAAGCTGTGTTTTAAGTTTAACTACATTCCCTAGTAGCTTGGTGGTAGTGTTGCTGTTTCTGACCCAAGTAACTTCTCAGTAGTTCCGCTTTTTTATCAATCAATTAGCGCAGTTGCTCCACACAAGCTACATTTTTAAAATCTTTTCTGAAACTCAGACAAGCTTGCGATTTCTGCTGCATACTGAAATACAACTGTCACAGATCTGAACCCACTCAGCTCAATGGATTCAATATGAATGTGTACTTTTACAGATCTGGTGTTAATGTGAAATCCACAAAAGAGTGCATAGTCCTCATTCCATAAATGCACAATCCTTACAAGCTAAACCCCATGTATAGACAATTAATCAGGCTTTCCAGTGGTATAAAATGCATTCATATTGCTATTATGAAAGGAGAGATATGATTGTCTGAGGTGATTCAGAATTTTTTTTTTTTTTTTATCACTGTTCAGACCCTACATATCTTTTCGGGGAAAAATCATCCATCCATCCATCCATCCATTTTCTACCGCTTATCCGGGGCCGGGTCGCGGGGGCAGCAGTCTCAGCAGGGATGCCCAGACTTCCCTGTCCCCAGACACTTCCTCCAGCTCCTCTGGGAGGATCCCGAGGCGTTCCCAGACCAGCCGAGAGACATAGTCTCTCCAGCGTGTCCTGGGTCTTCCCCGGGGTCTCCTCCCAGTGGGACATGCCCGGAACACCTCCCTAGGGAGGCGTCCAGGAGGCATCCTAAACAGATGTCCGAGCCACCTCAGCTGGTTCCTCTCGATGTGGAGGAGTAGCGGCTCTACTCCGAGCTCCTCCCTGGTGACTGAGCTCCTCACCCTATCTCTAAGGGAGCGCCCAGCCACCCTACGGAGGAAGCTCATTTCGGCCGCTTGTATCCGGGATCTTGTCCTTTCGGTCATGACCCAAAGCTCATGACCATAGGTGAGGGTGGGAACGTAGATTGACCGGTAAATCGAGAGCTTCGCCTTTCGGCTCAGCTCCTTCTTCACCACGACGGACCGATACAACGGCCGCATCACTGCAGCCGCTGCACCGATCCGCCTGTCAATCTCACGCTCCATCCGTCCCCCACTCGTGAACAAGACCCCAAGATACTTGAACTCCTCCACTTGGGCTAGGGTCTCTCCACCAACCTGGAGGGGGCAAGCCACCTTCCTCCGGTCGAGGACCATGGCCTCGGATTTGGAGGTGCTAATCCTCATCCCTGCCGCTTCACACTCGGCTGCGAACCGCCCCAGTGCATGCTGTAGGTCCGGGTTCGATGAAGCCAACAGGACAACATCATCTGCAAAAAGCAGAGATGAAATCCTGTGGTTCCCGAACCAGAACCCCTCCGGCCCCTGGCTGCACCTAGAAATTCTGTCCATGAAGATTATGAACAGAACCGGTGACAAAGGGCAGCCCTGCCGGAGTCCAACATGCACCGGGAACAGGTCCGACTTACTGCCGGCAATGCGGACCAGACTCCTACTCCGGTCATACAAAGACCGGACGGCCCTTAACAAGGGGCCCCGGACTCCGTATTCCCGGAGCACCCCCCACAAGACACCACGAGGGACACGGTCGAATGCCTTCTCCAAATCCACAAAACACATGTGGACTGGTTGGGCAAACTCCCACGAACCCTCGAGCACCCTATGGAGGGTATAGAGCTGGTCCACTGTTCCACGGCCAGGACGAAAACCGCATTGTTCCTCCTGGATCCGAGGTTCGACTATCGGTCGGATCCTCCTCTCCAGTACCCTGGAATAGACTTTCCCGGGGAGGCTGAGGAGTGTAATCCCCCTATAGTTGGAGCACACCCTCCGGTCCCCCTTTTTAAACAGGGGGACCACCACCCCGGTCTGCCAATCCAGAGGCACTGTCCCCGACAGCCACGCGATGTTGCAGAGACGTGTCAACCAAGACAGTCCCTGCACATCCAGAGACTTAAGGTACTCAGGCCGAATCTCGTCCACCCCCGGTGCCTTGCCACCGAGGAGCTTGCCAACCACCTCAGTGACTTCAGCTTGGGTGATGGACGAGTCCACCTCTGAGACCTCAGCCTCTGCTTCCTCCACGGAAGACGTGGCGACGGGATTGAGGAGGTCCTCGAAGTATTCCTTCCACCGTCCAACAATATCCCCAGTTGAGGTCAGCAGCTCCCCACCTCCACTGTAAACAGTGTTGGCGGAGACCTGCTTTCCCCTCCTGAGGCGCTGGACGGTTTGCCAGAATTTCTTCGAGGCCGACCGATAGTCCTCCTCCATGGCCTCCCCGAACTCCTCCCAGACCCGAGTTTTTGCCTCCACAACTGCTCGGGCTGCAGTTCGCTTGGCCTGCCGGTACCCGTCAGCTGCTTCGGGAGTCCCATGAGCCAGCAAGGCTCGATAGGACTCCTTCTTCAGCTTGACGGCAGCCCTTACTTCCGGTGTCCACCACCGGGTTCGGGGGTTGCCGCCACGACAGGCACCGGAGACCTTACGACCACAGCTCCGAGCAGCTGCTTCGACAATGGAGGTGGAGAACATGGTCCACTCGGACTCGATGTCCCCAGCCTCCCTCGGGACATGAGAGAAGCTCTCCCGGAGGTGGGAGTTGAAAGCCATGCTGACAGAGGGTTCCGCCAGACGTTCCCAGCAGACCCTCACAACACGTTTGGGTCTGCCAAGTCTGTCCGGTTTCCTCCTCCGCCAGCGAATCCAACTCACCACCAGGTGGTGATCGGTCGACAGCTCTGCCCCTCTCTTCACCCGAGTGTCCAAAACACGCGGCCGGAGGTCAGATGACACGACAACAAAGTCGATCATCGACCTCCGACCTAGGGTGTCCTGGTGCCAAGTGCACTTATGGACACCCCTGTGCTCGAACATGGTGTTCGTTATGGACAAACTGTGACTAGCACAGAAGTCCAATAACAGAACACCACTCGGGTTCAGATCGGGGAGGCCGTGCGATCCAATCACCCCCTTCCAGGTCTCACTGTCGCTGCCCACGTGGGCGTTGAAGTCCCCCAGTAGAACAATGGAGTCCCCAGTCGGAGCACTGTCCAGCACCCCTCCCAGGGACTCCAAGAAGGCCGGGTACTCTGCACTGCTGTTCGGCCCGTAAGCCGAGACAACAGTGAGGCACCTATCCCCGACCCGAAGGCGCAGGGATGCAACCCTCTCGTTCACTGGGGTGAACTCCAACACATGGCGGCTGAGCTGTGGGGCTACAAGCAAACCCACACCAGCCCGCCGCCTCTCACTGCGGGCAACGCCAGAGAAGTGGAGAGTCCAGCCCTTCTCGAGAGGTTGGGTTCCAGAGCCCAGGCTATGTGTGGAGGTGAGCCCGACTATATCTAGCCGGTACCTCTCAACCTCCCTCACAAGCTCGGGCTCCTTCCCCGCCAACGAGGTGACATTCCATGTCCCTAGAGCCAGTCTCTGTGTCCGGGGATCGGGTCGCCGGGCACCCTGCCATCGGCTGCCACCCAATCCACACTGCACCCGGCCCCTACGGTTCCCTCGGTGGGTGGTGAGCCCACCGGAGGTGTACCACTGCTGGGCTCAAAGCCTCCGCCCAGTCCTCCGCCGGGCTCAAAGCCTCCGCCCAGTCCTCTGTCGAGCTCAAAGCCTCCGCTCAGTCCTCTGTCGGGCTCAAAGCCTCCGCCCAGTCCTCTGTCGAGCTCAAAGCCTCCGCTCAGTCCTCTGTCGAGCTCAAAGCCTCCGTCCAGTCCTCTGTCGGGCTCAAAGCCTCCGCCCAGACCACTGCCGGGCTCAAAGCCTCCGCCCAGTCCTCCGCCGGGCTCAAAGCCTCCGCCCAGTCCTCTGTCGAGCTCAAAGCCTCCGCTCAGTCCTCTGTCGAGCTCAAAGCCTCCGTCCAGTCCTCTGTCGGGCTCAAAGCCTCCGCCCAGTCCTCTGCCGTGCTCAAGCCTCCGCCCAGTCCTCCGCCGGGCTCAAAGCCTCCGCCCAGTCCTCTGTCGAGCTCAAAGCCTCCGCTCAGTCCTCTGTCGGGCTCAAAGCCTCCGCCCAGTCCTCTGTCGAGCTCAAAGCCTCCGCTCAGTCCTCTGTCGAGCTCAAAGCCTCCGCCCAGTCCTCTGTCGAGCTCAAAGCCTCCGCTCAGTCCTCTGCCGGGCTCAAAGCCTCCGCCCAGTCCTCTGTCGAGCTCAAAGCCTCCGCTCAGTCCTCTGCCGGGCTCAAAGCCTCCGCCCAGTCCTCTGGCGCACTACCAAATGCCTCCATCTTGAAAAGGAGTGGCTTTGATATCTTGCATTACTTTGCTTTCCAACCAAAAAGAATGAGGAAATAAGACTAAAGTCTGTTTTATGACATAAAAAGATTTGTTTTTGTATTTGTTTTAATTATTTTTATTTTGTATTGTATTTATTTTTTATTGTATTTAATTTATTTCATTTTGTGTTTTATTTACGTATTTTATTTTGATAGAATTGAAAGGTTTTAGTGGGAACCGGACTGCCTCAACAACTAGCACTCTGTAGTTTTCTTGTGC
This sequence comes from Salarias fasciatus, assembly GCF_902148845.1. NCBI lineage: Eukaryota > Metazoa > Chordata > Actinopteri > Blenniiformes > Blenniidae > Salarias > Salarias fasciatus. Next base: position 27,719,774 of record NC_043747.1, read on the forward strand.
ATTATGACAAGTTTTCATTGTTCATTAAAGATTTTTCAAAAATGTTGTAGTCATGAAATTGGGATTTCTATCTCAACAATAGACTTTTTCCACAGCATTTTTATTTCATGTTTAAAGGATAGTTTAATAGTTTGATGAAGTATCCCTTTCACAATTGGAGGCAATGCGAGAATGTTAGTTTTTCAGTTATATGGTGTCAAAGTGCACCAGATATTGTATTTAGACTGCAAATGCTCCAAAAGGTCTTCTTCCTGGACCCCCCCCCCCCCCCTCGGAAAAAAAAAAAATTCAGGCATGTGAGTTTTTCCTGCTTCAAGCCCTGCTGTAATCACTCCGAGAGGTGTGTTACATTAACACAATAACTGCATTCCTTAGGTAATATTTAAAGATAACATGATTGGTTGTGTTTATGATTTCTGGAGGCAGCATATTCCAGAGTGAGATGGGAGGCTGAATAATTACCTCCGCCAGGAGGTTATGTAATCATGTCGGTTTGTTGGCTGGTTTGTTGGTTTGTTAGCAAGATCCCGAAAAAAGTAATTGACGGATTGCAATGAAACTTTGTGGAAAGGTGGGTCTTGGGCTAACTTAGAATACATTAAATTTTGGTGATGATCCAGATCACTGTCTGGATCCAGGAGTTTTTTAAAGATTCTTTGTCATTGAGAGATAGGGAGTCTTTCACATGGTTGGGCAGGCCCGCCGACGGGGGGGGACAAACGCTGGGTTCACAAAGGACGCGCCGCTTCCGACGCAGAAATGGGAAGCGCCGCGCACCGACTGTCAGATCGGCGCCCCTGTTAACCGATCTGACGGGTCATACAGGAGACGCGGGGGACTGCCGTGTGCGTAGCGGCTCGCGTTGTGGACCGCAGCTCCTCTCCATTTTCTCCGCGAGCCGTGCACTGCCAGTTGTAAAGCTGGACAGAGCAGATCGCACCAGACAGGAAGTCGGGAACGAATACGAGAGAATCCGGTCAATTTTCAAATTAAAATTAAGTAAAATAACAAATTATGTTGCTTTTCAGTTTTCCTTTTCAGATAAACACACACACAGGGAGAGAGGGCGACAGAGAGAGGCACCGCACGCTGCAGCGCTCCACTCTGATCACACCCCCGATCACAATGCTGTGTGATTATATATGGTGTTCTTATGGTTGTTGGTGACATTTTTGAGCTGTGGCGGAGGTCTGCGCTCTCTGAGTGCCAATTTCCAGTTGTTTTTTTTTTTTGAGTTCATTAGTTCTTGGCAGAGGCAAGAAAAAGAAGCATTGGGGGCTTTTCTTGTATGGACTGTATGCACAACTCAACCACTTCCTGAACTTCAGGAGGCTCCTTGTTTCCCGTCTTTCATGATAGGATGAGCTTATTAATGCAGGTGTGTTTGACCTCTGTAACAACTTCAGACACACCTGCATTAATCAGCTCGTCCTATCATGAAAGACAAGAAACAAGGAGCCTCCTGAAGTTCAGGAAGTGGTTGAGTTGTGCATGGAGCCTATTAAACCAATTAAGCCAACTGATTAGTGATGTTACGGCCAGCTCGGGTAGGAGATGGGTAAAGGCAGTAAAATAAAAGTCCACAGATTGAAAGTGGAAATAAAGTCATTTATTAACAAAAGTAAGAACAAACGGTAACCAAAAGAGACTAACTTAAGAATTGTAAAACCAAGAACACAAAACCAATGGGTAACTAATGATAAAGGGAATACAACAAAAGAATCCTGAAACCAAAAGCACACAGAACCAGAAGCCACAAACAGATAACAGCGACGAGTACCTCACGAACAAACAGCCATCACACCTCACACTAGCTCTAAGAGGCACGTGAGCGTGGCGAGCTACAGCCAGCTGCAGTCTGTGTCCTGTCAGCCGCTTTTATCCCCTCTGCTGCTCTGCAGGGTTGGTTGACGAGCTGCTCTCTGTCCAGGCTCCTCAGGTGCAGGCAATGAAGAGATGAATAGGTCCTGCAGCAGCAGCAGCAGCCTGGGAACCACGCACCCACAGACACACACGCTAACACGTGTGGGGGAGAACCAAGAATACGGCGACGGCCGTAACAGAGATGTTTCTACTCGTTTTAGTCCCAATATTGTTGACCTGTTGGCCATGACATAGTTTGATCTGAAGTGACGCGTAACAGTGAAATCTCTGCCACTGGTTGACATGCAGCACGTTGTGAATGTGTCTGCAGAGTGCACGGCTCACCATATGCCCTTTTAATGGTGGTGAGTAGATCTATTACTTTATTCTAAGCTTGTGGTGTGTTAAGTTGTGGGCCGCGGTGCCGACTTCACAGAATGTTGATGTATTTGCACCAGGCGCCAACCTCCGCTCATAAAACATGAAGATAATGCGGAAGTGCAAAAAAGCTGTAATTCCGGAGAATTTCCAGCAGGGGGCGATGATGCTGGTTTCAAAAAGAGCCCCGGTCTCATTGGAACCCATTCAAAAATGCCGATTTTCAGAGTGCAAATAAACATATTAAGCGCCCGGTTTCAGGACATGTTTTGGTCTCTATCACTAGCTTCTATAACTGTGTTGGCTTCACCAGACTCTGGTTTTCACATAAATCATCTGTTGATTTTATATTACGAGTTAAAGTTTTGCATAAATCGCCCTATCACAGCGCCTCCTCTGTCCACGTGATGCGGTCACGTGACGGGCTGGACCAATCACATTTACATCCGGTTTCAAATATTCAATGTGGAGACGTCCTGCTGGACTCGCTTGTCGTCTTCAGAACGGCGGTTGAGAACTCTATGGGTGACGTCACGAAAGGTCTGTCCATTTATTATTCACTGTCTATGATTTGCACACAGTGCGATCATTTGGATGCTGTGTTCGCTCTCCATGGTGCTGACCTCTTCTGCCAAATTATTTGAGTGGTGTGTCAAAAAGTATGGATCCAGTAATGTTTGCGTCCTGGCAAAAACCTTAATGAGTTGTTCCTTCAACACATTTGGTTCAATGTCTCACTGTTTAAACCACATAAACTGCTCTGGGTTTAAAGGGCTCGGTCTTGTGTCCCACCCAGTTAGAGCCACATGGGGAGGTTTAGGGCTGCAGCTGTTGATTGTTGTATTGGTCGAGTCGTCTGTTGATTATTTTGGCGATCATTGAGCTTTTGATCTAAAAAAAAATGTAACTGAATTTAATTTAAAGGTCTAATACACGATTTTCTCGAAAAGACGAAGCCCCACGTCTGTTACTCACTTTTTGAACAACGCGCATGCTCCAGACCATCCGCCCGGCTCTCCTGCTTCTCCTGCTTCTCCCAGGAAACCCGGAAGTGTACGAGCGCAATCTCCTCTTCTCCGGCGTGCACGGCTCTGTTTACAGTTTCTGCGATCCGCCTCACTCATAAATAAAGCTTTTTTTTCCGAAACAGTTACAGTTTCATTATGTCAGACTCACCATCGGTAAGTACTAGCTCAGAAGCTCACCGGCTACATAAACACTCTGAATGCGCAAAAGGGAGAAGCTGATTGGGCGAGAGCACGTAGAACCGCCTTATGAAAGCAGCTCGTCAGAATGATTGACAAACAGACCCACCAATTATTTAGGTGATCCACCCGGAAATCAAAATGTTGTATTACACCTTTAACAGTAATACATGACAGAAGAAATCTTAAAAGTCAGTTCAATGAATGACCAATTCACTTCCTCTTAAAATGAATATTCTTTTTATTGGCAGACTGCTCTTGTTTGCTGCTCCACTCTTCTTGCGTTGTGTGTAAAGCTCACTCTGGTGACTTCAAGGGGAAAAACCTCTGACCTTCATAGTGACCTCTGGTGTCCCTCTCAAGGGTCTCATGCCCCATCTTTGAACCAGTGCTTCAACTGTTGCTTTTGCAATTCCATCCAGCTGGAGTGGGATAACCTGAAATGTGGAGTAACTGTAATGACAGCAGTTAATGGTGTGTGTGTGTGTGTGCGTGTGCGTGTGCGTGAGCGTGTGCGTGCGTGTGTGTGTGATCAGAGGAATGCTGGAGTCTGGCTCAGAAGACCCAGCAGTCAGGGAGCTTCCCAGTGGATCCCCGGTTCAGCAGTTTTCAGCGTTGAGATGCTTCAGTTTCAGCTCTCACACCAGCAAAGGTCAGAGCTTGAGACACAAATCACTCAGTATCAAGGTTTTAATAGATTTCAGTTTCTCACTACACTGCATTTCATTCTGACTTTGTGTCTCCAGCTTCAGCTCAGTTTTAATTTGTTTTTATCCATGTTGACTACTTTTGTTTAAGCTATTGTTAATTTTAGTTTTTACAGCGTTGCTTCCAGGCAGATTATAGAAAACAACTGACTTTACAGTTCATGTGGTTTCTACCTTTCAAGAAAAAAACCCCAAAAAAACATACATTTCACCATGTTCCAAAACAAGTAATTTATTCTTATCTCGTACTCAAACTCTGGGGCGTTCTCCTGACTCCTGCTGCCATGACACAGCTGTGCAGACTCAGATGGACGGAGACAGACACGTCATGCAGTGTGCCGTAACCTGCCCTCAGTTCCCAAAGAGAAAAAACTCACATTTTCTTTACAATTTATGTTACTTTTAGCTAGTCCTGAAAGACTTTAAAACAGTTTCAGTTCATTTTTTTCACACACACACACACACACACACACACACACACACATATATATATATATATATATATATATATATATATATATATATATATATATATATATATATATATATCATACATTTTCCTTTCCCTATTTTCCAAGTTTTTGTTTTTCCTTGACTGGCAGTGGAGATCAGATCCTGGATCCTGGTGGTGTAACTTCACTGCCCCTCTGTACGGACGGGTCTCGGACCTCAAATCGCTGTCACACAAAACTGTCTTACTCACCTCCAGCTGGTCCTGAATCAGTCTCAGCTGTAAATTGTTGTTCAGAGTCCATCACCTTCTCATCTCCAGTGGAAAACCAGACTCTTTTAGCAATGATTCAGTTGGAGGTCTTATTTCTAGGAGAAACCAGGTTGGCCCGTCAATGTGCACGTCTTGCCCCGACCCTGGTGATGAGAGGAATGTTGCAATCCTGCTTGAAGAACCAAGCTGTCAGGGAAAGTGTCGTGGAATTTTATTTAAAAAAGTATCCTAGGCCAGTCACGGTGCAAAAAACCCCACAAACATATATTCCAGAAAAAACGTAAAATCCTCAATTATATCCAATCGGTTCTCGAAGTCTTCAATCGTAGTTCTTCTCAGAAAAATCAGGCAGAGTCAGAGTCAGAATGCCAAAGGAGGACTTTATTCCCAAAAAAAACCTTCCGGCAGCCAGGCTGACCAAAGAACTGACGCGCTGAACGCTCTCCGCTCCATCTATTTATACTATTTTTTGGGGGTTTGTTGCTTCTCAATTGATTCTTCGTCAAGACACAATTGCTCAAAACCATTTGTTGATTCTCAATTGACTCTTTTCCCCCCTCCCTACAAAGGTCAATGTCGTGACCCCTTGGGAGGCCCTCTGCCTCCATCAAGTCTCCATCCATTCTTCCCAAATGCCAGGTGTTGTGCAACAAAACATAGTGTCACATTTCTTGTCCAATGAGCCTCATTTGCGCAAGAGGGAGACAGAGAGACAATTGACCTGTAGTCTTAGCTTTAGAAAAAACAAACTGTCCAGCTGCCAAGAGGCTGCCGTAAAAATGAAAAATGGCAGGCTGGCAAACAGAAAAAGGATACATGTCTTTTCTACGCCTGTGTCTACTAGCATACTATAACTAACAGAGACATGCATTACATGAACAATAGTAAATAACATAATATAATAAGCATGATGTAAAGAATGTTATAAAATTATTCAACAAAAGTTCTGGTAAAACCTCAAAAGGAAGCAAGAAGAGGAATCAGACTGAAAACATCTGAATTCCTGGCTGATGACTCCTTGTTTCCTTCTCTCCATCTCAGTGGATTTTAATGCAGCTGCTGCAGTAGCTGTGTCCACAGGGAACCGTCAGCGGATCCTTTGGGAGATCCAGACAGATGCAGCAAGAGAAGTTTTATGAATCCATTTGAACTCCTCTCTGAGCCATTTTCTCTTCTCAACAACAGTCTTTGAAGAGTTTCTCTTCCTGCTCAGCGGTTATTGAACTTCACAGTTGGAATCAAACACACCTTAGTTTCTTGGTCCTTTGCTCTGATAGGATCAATTTAAACTTTGACTGCATCATGTTGCTAATCAGTTTGAACTTCAGCTTCTCTCCAAAAATTGTAAATTCTAAAATCAGACATTGGTCACATGAGACAGACACCGCTTGAACTCAGGTAGTTTTTAACTGTCCCGTGAAGCACATAAATATGTGAGCCCTGAGCTGTGGCTTTCCCCTGCTCTTGAACCACTTACTGTTCCTACTCGTAATGACCCTGGTTTTCCTGGAGTTGTTGTCCCTCTCTCCTAAATGATTCAGTAGCTCCAAAAAGGCTTTCAATATCTTCAGGTATACTTTTCCCTTTAATTGAGGGATGTGGTCAAAGAGAATTTTGACCAAGGCCAAGACTTGTGCTGGTAGGGAAACCTGGACTCTTGTTCTTGTCTTTGTGGGCAATTTCAACATGTTGAATATGAACTGAATTGCATTTCCAAAGTGTATCGTCTTCTTCAGTCACTCCCCAGAACAATTCCCAGTGAGAAAGGAATTTGATAAAATCTGCATGCATTTCCTGCGGAAGGGTGAGAATCCCATAATGCCCCTTTGTAAATGACAACAACCAGTCGAGAAGGGCAGCTTGAAACTCCTCAAATTATTATTATATCATCCTGCCATAAGGTTAAAGCACCTGGCACAGTGGCCACCGACTCTCTGGCAGTCAAGGTCCTTCACTCTCATACAGTCATGTTCCCTAAACGTCCGGTTGTCAAGGTCCTTGACTCTCTGGTAGTCTGAGTGAAGCTGTGTCAGCCTCCATTCTCTGTGACACAGCTTAGGAAACTCTGGATAGCATCGTCCAGTTCCCTCTGAATCCCCTCTCCTGTTAGCTTCTCTGAAGACCAGGTGCTGCATCTGCACAAAAATGTGGCAGCAAAACAACCAGTGAGCACCAAGTGGCTTCAGCACACAACGGAGGATTTAAGATAAGGTGTCTAAACATTCCGGTTTTGTCGAGAGTTCCAAATGTCACTATGGATCAGAAGTCAGATTTGTGATATCTCCTCCTTGTGAAACCGGTAACAATGCGCTAGATACTTTAACTTAGGTTTCCAGAATGGAAATATTTGGGTACAGTTCTTTTGATAGTATCTACAACTTTAGTCAGTGGAAACAAACAAAAACCTGCCTCACACCATACTGGCACAGACTGCATATTGGAATTAAGATCTGGAAAAAAATTACACAAGGGGATATGACGAAAGTCCTCTACTGAGGTTTCAGGAACTTTGCAGAGGATCTTTTGAAAGAAAGTCTAACTCCTGCATGTAGCGGCTGAGTGAAGGTGGTCTGGACTCTGTGGAGGAGAGTCATGGTTTCAGAGACGCTGTAGAAGGAGAGAATACCTGCCGTGTGATCCAGGTACACTCCCACTCTGGAGGACTGAGGACCTGAGATTTCAGTTTGTGCGTTGTTGTGCTGAAATCTGTAATTCTGTGGGTCACAAGTGAAAGCCCAGGATTTGTCATCAAATCCAAATATACATTCACAATTGATTCCTGCTCTTCTGATGTTCTTGTATGTGACTGCTAGAATAAATCCTATTCCACTTCTCTCCACCTCCCAGTAATGACGTCCAGTTAGGCTTTGTCTGCTCAGGACCTGGAAATATCCGGTGAATCTGTCTGGATGGTCAGCATACGGCTGTCTAAATGTTAAAGTTACCTTTCTGTTCCTGTCAGACAACAGCATTTGTTTGTGAGCAGAGTTTGGATCCAGTGTGATCTGCTGGGAATACTGTAAGAAGTCCGCTCTGCTCTCTGGCTGTGGCTTTGGTGGTTTTGGTGGTTGCAGCAGTAGCAGCTCCTCCTCAGCGGCTCTCAGTGAGATGTTTGTCCCAGTCTCTCTCAGGATGTCCTGGAGTTTGTCTCTGCTCTCTGACACAGCTGCTGCCACGTCCTCAAAGTATCTGAGAGGAGCAGTCTGGATGCTGGAGGAGTGTGTGGGCTCACTGAGTGCTGACACTGAGGGGTAGCTGAGCAGAAACTGGGTGTGGTCCTCTGTGTGAGCCAGCTGCTCCAGCTGGACGTCTTTCCTCTTCAGCTCACTGATCTCCTGCTGCAGCTTCTCCTCAAGCTCTTTGAGTTCACTCACTGCAGTTTGCTGCTGGGATCTCAGCTCCTGTTTCACCTCCAGGCTTCTTTTGTGGATGAGACGGATCATCTGGGTGAAGCTCTCCTCGCTGTTCTCCACTGCTTCATCAGCAGAGACATTGATGGCCTCCACCTGCTGCTGAAGCAGCTTCACCTCTTTCTCTCGCTCCTGGATTCTCTGCTGGATGTTTAGTCGACTCTCCTCCAGCTCCTTCTGCTTCTTTCTCCTCTCTGCTGCAGTGTCTGGGAGTCCAGTCTTCTTCAGATCCTCCACTAACTCTGCTAACATAACGTTTTTCTTGATGTTTGGCCTCTGCTTGAAACTCGTCCTACACTGAGGACAGCTGTAGATTCCCTTGATCTTCTCTTCATCCCAGTGTCTTTTAATACAGCTGCTGCAGTAGCTGTGTCCACAGGGAACCGTCAGCGGATCCTTCAGGAGATCCAGACAGATGGAGCAAGAGAACTTTAGTGGATCCAGCTGAGCTCCTCCCTGAGCCATTTTCTCCTCTCAACAACAGCTGGAATTTGAAGAGATTCTCTTCCTGCTCAGCAGGGTTGAAGCTGGACCCTCCTCTGGTTTCCTGCTCCTGGTTCTGCTGGTGGGGCTCCTGGTTTTGCTGCCCTCTGCAGCTCGGAGGCGTCAGTGATCCTCAGCTGGGAGATCTGTGAAAGAGGAGGAGGCAGAGAAGGGAGAGGCCGTCACAGGCTGATTTCATTCAGGAGATCCAGCAGCTTCACTTCACCTTCAAGCCGTTGTTCAGCTACTTCGGCTGATGTTCAGCTGGAAGGTGAAGCTTTCAGGTTCTGCTTTTCAACTCACTCACTCTTTCTTTCATGTGTCGCAAATTAACATTCACATCTCTGGACTTCCTGTGGTTGCAAATGAGTTGTGTTGGAAATATTATGTTTGATTATCATTGTTAAATGGTTTCATTAAATGAATCCATTAAATGTATTGAAAACTGCACAAGAAAGTGGAAGTTGACTCAGCGGGAAGAACTATGGGCAAACTGCCTGCAGTCTGCAAAATGCTGACTGGATGCATCTTATCCTATTCCTGTGCAGCTGTTGCTTTGTTTCCATCCAAAAGAGGATGTTGAAACCAATCTATACTCAGGGAAGATAGATAGATAGATAGATACTTTAGTAATCCCCCCGTAGGAGAAATTCAGGTGTCTGAGTCGTCACACATTTATACACATAAAAGACTCACACAGAAAAACATATAAAAGGGACAAATTAAAAGTTACCAGCAATGGTAGTGAAATGCACATGTTCAAACAGATTGTTATGCAGTCTTATAGCAGAGGGAAGAAATGATTTTCTAAAACGCTCCGTCTTGCTGCTCATACAAAGAAACCTTTTACTGCGTTGACTTTGCTGAGCAGATAGTGTCGCATGCAGTGGGTGTTTTGTGTTTCCAAGGATGCCCTTCATTACAGCCCTCATTCTCCTTTCTAGCATCACTCCCACTGAGTCCACCTTCCTCCCCAACACAGACACAACCTTCTTGATCAGCTTATCCAGTCGGTTACTGTCCCTCTGGGTCAGATTGCACCCCAACAAACAACTCCAAAGAACAAAGCACGAGCCACCACAGACTGATAAAAGATGTAGAGCATCTCACTGCACAGGTCAAAAGATCTCAGCCTTCGCAGAAAGTAAAGCCGAGTCTGTCCTTTCTTGTACACGGCGTCTGCCTGCACGGACCAGTCCAGTTCATCATCCAAATGGACTCCCAGGTACCTGTAACTGCGCACCACCTCATTCTCCTCACCATTACTGATGACAGGCCGATGGGAGGGCTTCCTGCCAAAGTCAATGATCATCTCCTTGGTCTTGGAGGTGTTGAGGATCAGACCATTGCTCCTGCTCCATTCAGTAAAAGAGGAGATGACCTCCCTGTACTCCCTCTCATCCCCTCCTCTCACACATGCCACAACTGCCGTATCATCAGAGGACTTCTGGAAGTGGCAGGCTGCAGATTTATATGCAAAGTCAGATGTGTATAGTGTGAAGAGGAAGGGAGACAATACTGTCCCCTGCGGTGCTCCAGTGCTGCTCATGAGTGTTTCTGACGTGCAGCGCCCCAGCCTGACGTACTGGATCCGATCTGTCAGGGAGTTGTGGATCCACTTGATGAACAAGGGATCAACTCCAAGCATCTCCAGTTTCCTCTTTAATATATGAGGCTGAATGGTGTTAAAAGCACTTTTAAAGTCAAAGAACATCAGCCTCACATAAACCCCAGAACCCTCTAAAAATGAAAGGGACCGGTGGAGCATAAATAGCACCGCATCATCCACCCCCATGTTCTCTTGATAGGCAAACTGCAGTGGGTCCATTGCCTATAGGTCAGCCCCACCCCTTTTCTATTTAATAAAATCTGTGTGCTTCCTTGAAAACCGAGAGGTGAAATTGAAAGAAAGCTTTTCTGTGAGCAAGCCTTTCGTTGAATTATCCTGGGAATTTTCTGTCTGTAGAATCATCTGTATAGCCACAGCAAGTTTCTAAAACTGTGTGAACTTTGAATATGAGTGAGAAAATCTCTCTCCAAAATGCATTGGAGTGGATGGGAGAAACTTATGCACTCTCCTCAAACAAATGCATCTGGAGAGAGAATCGTCTGAGATAGAGACAAAATGAAAGCATTGGGAGAATCACAAGAAAAATGCCTCTGTTTTGATGTATAATCTGTGAAGATTGAGCCAGAAATGTGGCCTTGGGGAGGAGAGCCACTCCCACTCTAACCCTCTCCCATACACACCCTTTATAAACTCTAAAAATGGCTGAAATTCTTACCAAACTTGAAAGCTCACAGTTCAAACTTGATAGAAGTTATTGAAATGAGGTTTTCTCATCTGGATAGAGGATAAAAATTCCAACATTTTGATATTTTAATGACATCTGTATGTTGAAGTATGGCTAGGCACAATGGACTTGTTCAGGGATCAATTTTTGTCATGTTTTTTAGTCGGCTCTCATCCGCATACATTGGAAAAAATTCCCGGTTTTTGGGAATTTTTTTGGAATTATTTCTCCGTAACACTGAGAAAAATCATAGCACACCATTCGCGAATTTTTTGCATGTTTTGATGTGCTTTTTGCAGTGCTGTTCCAAACAGTACAAAACTAGCTATATGGCAAACGTTTTCACCCAAAAGCCCTTTGCCTATGGCGAGTACATTTCTTTTTTTTTTTCTTTCTTTCTTTTTGTGGATACTAATCTTTGAGCCTTGCCACAGGCAGGCACAAAGAATAAAAAATGCTCAGGATGAAAACCATATAAATTTCCTTTGAGGCCGTGATGTGTTGTAGTGATTAGCGCTCTTGCCTCACAGTAAGAAGGTCCTGGGTTCAGTGCCGCACGTGACAGAAACTGATGTTAAAAACTTGAATCCACTCAACATCTGTCTGTTTTCTTTATTTGCTGCTGTGCTTGTGAGGACATTCGTTGACATAATACATTTCTTAGCCCCTAACCCTAACCTTAACCATCAAAAATAAATGCCTAACCCTAACCTATACCTAAAGCTAACCTAAATCTAATTCTAACCTGAACCCAAAAATCAAAACTTAACCATCACAAAGGTCATGTTACATTGTGAGGACCAGGTAGAATGACCTCACAACACTGGTGTTCTGCCAGTACCTGGTTCTCACAGCCATAGAAAGACATATGCACACTCTCACACACACACACACACACACACACACACACACACACACACACACATAATTATAGTGTGAGAAACACAAGATAATTGATGAATGATTAGCCTTTTAATGTCTCCTGAAGAAAACATTTGGGTTTGGCATTCAAAAGAACACAGCAGGTACACACACATGTTACACATTTACAATCACACAAGAAGAACCGCCACTCAAAAAACTCTACAGCTGATAAACATTCAAATAATGGACTTCAAACACAGCTTGCTTTGCCACTAGCTCCTTTTTCAATCCTTTAAGTCATTGGACCTCCAGGATTGTTGTCTTCTTGGTCTTTTGCTGTCAAAATCCCTGTTCAGAGTTCAATAGCAGGGATGTGCTTGATTTTGTTGAAATCAGATATTTAGAATTGATCAGAATCAAGTGGCACCACTCCCCCTCCCTTCTTTCTGATGGAGATGGTCGAGATCAACAAGAAGAGGAGAGAGGAGGAAGACATGCAGTGAAGGGAAAGTGTTTCCCGGTTGGTTCACATTCCGTCAATCTGATGTTGACGTCACTTACTGGTCAAAACTCAGCGTGTGCGTGAGAGGGTGTGAGTGTGTTGGAATGTGAGTGTGTGTGTGTGTGTGTGCGTTTGGTTTAGGGATGAGTGGTTGTGTGTGTGCGTGTGTGCATGTGTGTGTGTCAGTATGAGTGAGTGGGTATGAGTGTTGGGTTGGGGCGGGGGGGAGTGAGGCGGGAGAGGACAGGGGGTGGGAGGGGTGGGCCGGGCGGGGGACGGGCGGGGGGGTGGGTTCCGGGTGGGGGTCGTGGGGTGGGGGGTGGGGTGGGGTGGGTTGGGGTGGGGGGGGGGGGGGGGGGGGGGTGATGCCCTGGATCTCGCGGTGCGTGGCCGGAGCGCTGGGGGGTGTACTGGCCCGGGGTGGGTAGCCGCCCGTGTGGGCTGGTTCTCCCGGGTGGGTCATAGCCCTTCGCCTGGGTGGGGGGTTGGCTCCTGGGCTCTTGGGCCTTGGGCTCTCGGCCCTGCCCGCCCCGGGCGTCCGGCGCCCGGGGTGGACCGGCTCCTGCCGGTCATGGCTCCGCGGGGCCCGGGCCCCGGGACTGCCGGGGTCCCCGGCCGGGGCTTTCCTCTGCCCCGTTTCTGGACTGGAGCGTGGGCGTCTGCCTGGGGGGGCGGCTTGGATCCGGGCTCTGTGATGTCCGCCGGCTGTCTGGGCTCTGAGGGCCTCTCTGGCCTGCTTCTGGCCTTCTCAGAGGTCAGAGGTCATATATGCATGATCACTATCACCATCACTGTCACCATCATATTCACATGATCACGTTGATCTTTAATCACTCTTTACATACTCGGTTACCTTGTCTTCTTGTGGTGGTTAGAATAATGGTGATCTGTAGCAGACCTCTCTTGATGCACGCCCCTAGTTTACTACTAGTTACGACTAGCTATATTCAAAAAAAAAAAAAAAAAAAAATACGGTTTGTGGTGTCCTTGCATTTCCCTCCTCCCCTACACCTCCTTTTATTTTTGTGGCCTGGTCTGTTCACTAATATGGTTTGGAAAAAAAAGGGGGGGAAAAAAAAAAAAAAAAAAAAAAAAATGTATGTATGGTTCTGTAATTTTCTGTGTTGGTTGTCGGCTCTGTTTTGGTGTTGTCTAGATTGGGGGTTTGGGATTGTTCTAGGTTGTGTGTGGTGCGTCGACAACACTGTTTTGTATTGTGACTTTGTACATAGGTTGTGCCCCCCCCCCCCCCCCAGCTTTAAATAAAGGCAGCAGCAGGAGGAGACTCAGTCTCATCCTGCTGCTAATATTAAAATCTGTTCGGATAGTAAAAGGCTACAATCATACAATATTGCACGCCCCAGCTACCGAACAGGACAAGGGAAAAAAAAAAAAAAAAAAAAAAAAAAAAAAACTCAGTGACTGTTTCTGGAATGTGAAACAATATGAAACTATTGTGGGTGTTGTTGTTGATGGGGTGTGATGAGCTGACGACACACCCTGCACAACGCCTGCTGCACTAAACTAAACTGGTTCTGACTGGTTTCTTTTTGTTAGCCGGCACATGATGTTAGGAAAGTTGACAAAGACAACCCCATATATCGGCAAATCCCTCACTGACAGTGATTCCATCAAGTCAGTTATCTGGCACATTAAGTCACTGCTAGTCATGACTTACCACCAGACTATAGTGTCTTTTTCTGTTTCCGCTGCCCCCCTTTTCACTGGTCCGTCCATCTTCATTTTGTGGAGTCTCCTGGTCGACGCTCCTCAACTGCCATGGAAGAGAATGGACGCAAACAGAAGAGGTTTATCCTGAGATGTTCACTGAAATGACTGCTTCCGGGTCAGAAGAGGAAAGAGCTCAACTGTTCACAAGACACGTTGAAGGCAACGTAATGTTAGCCTTGCCAATGCAGAGCTAGTGGTAATGTACATCGTCCAGTTATGTTCACAATCATCCCTTCATGGTGCATTCTGTCCGTGCCGACAGGAGGTTCATAAAGCTCCTGGAGTGTTTGTCACATCTGAAGAATTAATGAACAACCGGACTGCAGAGAAAAGGGCTTTACGCTCCGACGCGTGGCGTTACGGGAGCATTTCCACATCATTCGCACATCTCAGTACCATACTTGGGTGACAGTAGCTCAGGTGGTAGAGCGGGTCGTCTTATAACCGGAAGGTTGGTGGTTCGATCCCCGCTCCTGCAGGTGTAAAACTGTCGTTGTGTCCTTGGGCAAGACACTTCACCCACCTTGCCTAGTATGAGAGTGAATGGTTGGTGGTGGTCGGAGGGGCCGATGGCGCAGATTGGCAGCCTCGCTTCTGTCAGTCTGCCCCAGGGCAGCTGTGGCTACAGTAGTGGCTTACCACCACCCAGTATGGAGAGAATGAATAATGCAATGTAAAGTATCTTTGAGTGTCCTGAAAAGCACTATATAAAACCAATGCATTATTATACCTCTGACACTGCTGGTGCTTGGAAATTCGAGCAGTTTCTGAAAGCTGAGAACAGATTATGTGACATTCCAATCCTGTCAGTGATGCACGTTACCTCAGCTGTGGCCGATCAGACAAACACGCATCAGAAGGATATTTTTCATTTTTGTCACAGATATTTGATCTTTCATGCAGAGAATGATGGAAACCAGAGTGAAGATTTAGTGAAGATTTAGTGAAGATGATGAAGATGGCGAGGCCAGCCTGCAGAATGTGCTCTGCAAACCATGATTATCAATTCCAATCAATCAATGATTTCATGAATAACAGAAGCTATCAGTTGATTCCAGACAGAATTTAAGTCATTGTCAAGGAACAGTGAAAGAACCACTTCTGGAGACTGTGACTGTTTTAATCCTTGACTAATGGTCATTTTATTTCAAGCTGGTGTCTCCAGAACTACTTGGTTTCCACTGTATGAATGTCTCTGTTGTTTCGTCATTTTAACTATCTGCTGCTGCTGCCAGGTCCCTCTTGGAAAAGAGATTTTAAATCTCAATGAAGCTTTTGTCCTGGTTAAATAGCCCTAAATTTTAACAATAAAACCTGAAGAACTCTTTAGTTCTTGATCAGAAGAGGTCGACATCGAACTTTGAAACATTAACGACACAAATGATTCCAAATAATGGTATGTATTGACAATAAAGCAAAACTAAACACACAATTCTATCTAGATGTCTATACAAGTTGAGTTTGTATATGTGTGTGTGTGCTTGTGTTTGTCATGATTTAAAATTTTGTGTGTGTGCCTCTTAGCTGCAAGAAACACACAAAAACTTTAAATCATGACAAATGAAACTATTTCTTTGGTGCAACTACAAATCCCAACATCAGCTGCTTCATTAAATGATCAGTTTTTTTTTTAACACTAAAAGTGAATTTTCAGAAATAAACAACGGGGTTCATGCAGCTTTGAGAAAACATTGAAGACACGCAGTATAGAAGGACATTGTCCCACCAAATTGTCTCAGTGAGATGTCAAAATCTTTCCTTAATATGAGCTGTAAAATAATAAAACCCCACCTGCTTGATCAAGGAGTTTGTATGAAAAATGTCATTTAGGACATGTCTGAAAACATGAGTTATTCTCTGAAAGGTTTTTTCGCATTTTACATAACCCAGCTCAAATGGAGTGAAATATCTCTCTAATTCAACAGTGGAGTACTCATAATATGTCATTCATGACTGCCACATCATTTGTCCTTTAATAGATTTTAATATTCACTTGATGTTTTTAATATCTCAAACAATACCTGTAGCCCATCGATAAAGAATTTAATCCAAATTCCCAACAGATATCATATTTATTTCCCTGAGACATTTTCTTTCGATTTCAATATCAGCCAAGTATGATTCACTAAAACTTCAAACTGAAAATATATTTTTTTTCTACTCACATCAGTAGAAATCCTGAAGTCGTCCAGCCTGTTTCCCGTCAGCTTCTCATCTGAAGAGGTGACACCAGTTTGACGTCTGATCTCTACCCAGTGTCTCAACATGTGGGCCCCGCCCACTGCTGGCCTGGAGGGAAGGGCGGAGGCGGTGTGGACGGGAGGGATCAGGCTGTGAGTCACACTCTGTTACATTTCTTCGCAAAGTAAAAGCAATATTTGTCAAATTTCACCAACGTACAATAGCGATTTGCAGCTGTTTCCACTGAACGGTGTTTAACTCGTATGCTGTGAATCTTGTTCTGCAAGACTTCACTGAGAAGAAAACAGAGATACTAAATATTTTGCATTTTCCTTGTGAAACTCTGCATTTGGCTGTTTGAAAACAAGTTTGGCAGTTATATTTCTCTCTTCTATTAGGTTTAAAAAGATTTCCGTCTCCTCCGTCCAAAGGCACCGGGCCAGCTTTACTTCAGCATCCAGTACGCAGGGGTGGACCGGCCATCTAGCATACCAGACATTGTCCCGGTGGGCCGTTGATCCAATGTGGGCCGGTCCGGTCCGCTATGTTTTTATCTTCTCCTCTCTCTCTAAATTCCCTCCAATTAGACCAGTGAATTGGCTACAGAGGGCTAGCAGTGTATTGTGAGCATCAACACATACTATTGGTCTATGTCTGTCATTGTCAATTAGTCATGGGCTGACAGGCCCAGAGGGCCCTGACAGCACTGTCATTTACAACACAAACCAGGGTGGGCGGGGCCTCAGGAGTCGAGATTGGGCTGCTGAAAATGGAGAACCATAAGAAATGTCCGGGTGGCGCCGAAAAACTTTGAAATAAAAAGCTGAAGTCTCTGGAGATGGAAGCTGCTAAATGTTCAAAGTTGACAGACCTACTTCGTGCCGGGGTAAGTAATGTTAGCTAGAGGCTGGCTAGGCTATAGTTTGAGGCAAGTTCTAAACAAAGTAGAAAATGTTTTTACATTGAATATGATGTGATCCATGTGATCTATGCAGAATCAATCGTTCGTTGGCTCCATCGATCTCGAGAGATCATGGGGGGGGTTTGTGCCGTGGATTTACAGTCAGGGAGCTGCAGCGCCGGGCGTGGCTGTAGAGGCCAATACGGGATCCGCAGATCCTGCCGCAGCCACTGCAGATGAACTCTTCGTGGTGTGGTTGAGATGTCAATGGTTTCCGCTGTCTGCGGTGTCTCTTCTCTCCCCAGCGGGTGTCTCTTCTCTCCTCTGCTTTCCTGATGACATCCTTGTTGGTGGTCCGCCAATCAGAGCGTTCGGACGTGGCTGACTCCAGGTCAGAAGGGTTGAAGCCTCCAGCTTTAAGGTCACGCTTGCAGACATCCTTGAACCTGAGAGCTGGTCGTCCCTTTGACCTGTTTCCAGTAGCCAGTTCCCCTTACAGTAGGTCTTTTGGGATGCGGCCGTTGTTCATTCGGGTGACGTGGCCAAGCCATCGCAAGCGTCTCTGGGTCAGGATGGCAAACATACTGGGAACTTCTGCTCTGGCCAGGACGTCAATGTTGGAGACACGGTCTTGTCAGCTGATGCCCAGTAGTCTGCGAAGGCAGCGCTGGTGGAAAGCATTCAGCCGACGTTCCTGACAGGAGTAGAGGGTCCATGTTTCGCTGCCGTATAAGAGAGTGCTCAGTACGCAGGCCTGGTAGACTCTTATCTTGGTGTTGGTGGTTAGCATGGAGTTGTCCCAGACACGCTTCGCCAGGCGGGCCATCACTGTCGATGCCTTGCCAATGCGCGTGTCCAGTTCAGCATCATGGGAAAGGTTACTGGAGATGATCGAACCGAGGTAGGTGAACTTGTCCACTACCTCAAGGGTGTGGTTGCCGATGTTAATGCTGGGAGCACTACTGACATCCTGACCCATGACCTTGGTCTTTTTGAGGCTGATGGTGAGGCCAAACTCAGAGCAGGCATCAGCAAAGCAATTTATGAGACGCTGGAGCGCTTCCTCAGTGTGGGCGGCAATAAATGAATTGAAAGAATGTGACCTATGCAGAATCAAGTTATATTGTAAATACATACGAGATACTTTGAATTTTAACACAAAATGCAAGTACACCTATAGAAAATAATTAGTTTAATTTGCAATATTTGCCATAAATTTAATTGTATTCTTTCAATTCATTTATTGTTTACTGAGGTGATAACTATTTTGTAGGTATAATTTGTGTAACTTTAATTTATGTGTAAATGTGTTACTTTTACTGTGGTTTTCAAATGGCTGTGTACAGTGCTGTCTTGAGCGTATTCAGGTATTGTCACAAAGATCTGACTTTTGCATGGGAAAACTGTCATAATGAAAGTGTCATAATGAGACATGACAAAGTTGTTTGTGTTGTTACGCTCGTGAATGTTTAGTTCGGCATCAACTTATCTTTTATCAAGTACGTTATATTATTCTGGGGATTGGGGTAATTTTCCTGTCCAATGATAAATGCTTTCCCTATGTCCAGGCCTCACAGGTTCAGGGCAAGTCCAGCTGGTCACCTCAGGGAGAGACCCAGGTCAATGCTGGCAGTCCAAAGATTGCTCCACCTGAGAGGGAAAAGGCTGTACAGAGTGAGGAGTGTGTCAGTGCAAAGACAGGACCACCTGAGAGGGAAACACCTGTTCAGCGCCATGAGTGTGCCAGTCCAATAACTGATTTTTTCTTTCACAACCTGATCAGAAAAATCTCCAGTCATTTCTAAATTACCACATTCAGCAAAAAAGTAGCAATCCAGTGGTGCAGAAAGTGTTCTGTAGCAGAGATGGCACCAGTAGAAAGTGGCTGGCGTACTGTCCAGAGCGTCACATGCTGTACTGTTCCATCTGCATGGCATTTGGAAAGAGAACTGATGACAGTCTGTTTATCAGTGGAACGTCAGATTGGAGGCATATACAGCAGCGTACAGAAGAGCATGAGAGAAGCAGCGCACACAGAAACTGTGCTGAAGCATACCTCTTGAAATCTGCCAATGCTGATATCAGCAGTCTGTTTGGTGGCAGTCAAAATTCAGCACACAGAGAGCAGGTCAGAAAGAGATGACGGGTTTTGGAGCGCATCATAGATGTCGTCAAGGTTCTTGGGAAGACAGGGTTTGCATACAGGAGGTCAGAAAACGAGGCAGCATATACCCTGGCAGACCACACAGTTGTTCATGGCAAATTCTTGGAACTCATCCTTCTGTTGGGAAAGTATGATTTCTGTTTAAAAGAGCACCTCGATAACTGCATTGAGGACATCAAGAAGTTGCATTTGTCTGGTGGCACAAGAGGCAGAGGCTCGCTTGTAACTTTACTCTCCAAAAACACAGTAAATTCAGTGATAGAATCAATTCACCATCTGATTCTTGAAAACATCTCCCGTGATATCAAGAAAGCAGGAATGTTTTCAGTTCGACTGCACACAACGCAGGACACCAGCTCTCAGGATCAGTGCTCTGTCATTATGAGGTGTTACTGATGCTGTTCATGAGAGGCTTGCTGCAGTCCTGAAGTGCGGTTCGTCCACTGGACAGGCCTTTGTCGACATGCTGTCAGAAGCTCTGGACAAAGTGGGCCTCAGCAAGACCATGTGCATTGGAAATGTGACTGATGGAGCATCAAACATGCAAGGCCAGTACAAAGGATTCTCCTCACTGTTGTCTGCACAATCTCCAAACCAGGTGCATGTATGGTGTTATGCTCATGTACTAAATCAGGTGCTTGCAAACACAACCCAGATTGTTATTGAGAGTGGGTCCCTGTTTACGCTTCTCAATGGGATTACAGTATTCATCAAAGAGTCCTGTCAAAGAATGAATGAGTGAATGTGTGGGAAGAGTCAGGCCAAAACAAAAGACGCAGACGCCTTGCTCCTATTGGTGAGACACGGTGGTGGGCCAAGCATGAGGCCCTGAAGAAGGTGTTTGGCTCCTTTGGAAAGCCTTGTTGATGTGCTGTTGACGTTATCAGCTATACAGAAACAGGCAACAGTGAAACCAAGTATCCGTGTTATGGCCAGAGGATATGCAGAGTCATCGCTCAAGTATGAGACGATCTTGACGGCTCAAATCTTCCTGCGCATATTTGAACATACCTCTCCACTGTCAAAATACCTTCAGACGGCAGGACTGGACATCCTCTCTGCTCACAGAATGGTGGCATCAACACAAGGTCAGCTGAAAAGTTTGGGAAGAGATTTTGAATCTGTAAAAAAAAGCAGCAGACATGTTTGTCAGCTGGACAAACACTGAAATTCAAGAGAGAGATGACATGGACATTGAAGTGGAGGCTACGCTCCCACAGAAGAGGAAGAGGATGAAGGAAGTCTTGCCTGGAGAGATGGCTCAGGATGAGACCCTGGATGACGCAGAAAAATCCTATGAGGTGAATGTGCATAACCGGATCATGAACACATCAAACAAGCCATTCATAGGTGCTTTTTTAACACATGGCAATCTGTATGCTGACCTGGCATGTCTGGATCCCAGAAATGCCAATATATGAGAATATATGTAATTCAGGTCTGAGCCTTTTTACAAACCTATTGGTAATATATTTTTCAATTTTCTATTTATATCATAATGGCTGAGTCATAATGTTGCTTCTGTCTGCAATATGGTCTGTTTAGATTATTTGTCATGATATTTTGCTCTTATCTGGTTTTAACTAATGCTGGGCTTACATCTAAAGATTTCCACAGTCACAGACTAAGAACTGAAAGGGCAGCATGAGGGTCCTCCCTGTTCGTCTCATCCCACTCCTAGTCATTGCATACCTTCCGTTGTGGTTTGACACTATAATGAATAAATACTGATTGCTTGATTGCTATAGGAGTCATTTTTAGTCCTTGCGTTCATAGTTATGTTGCTTTTATTTGCTAACTGCTATCAAGGAATATGACTCTCTTAGCATGCATGAGAAGAGATATTGCAAGAACTGTGGACTTGTGTGTCGTGTCTGCTAATATTGTAGTGGGCTGGTCTAGACAGAGAATGCCAGGGCCGAGTTTTTGTCCCAGTCCACGCCTGCCGGTATGTCACGCCCGCTGACGGGGAAATGCAAGAGAAGTAATTTCATTCCACGTTAGCGATATACGAGGGGGGACCCAAAAGTAACCGGACTGTGGTTATAAAAAAAACAAGAATGATTTCAGACTTTTGGCCGTTATATGTCGCTATAGCATAGCCTTAAGCATAACTGTAAGTGCCATATGTACATATTTAAGTTAAAGATTGAGTTCATGATTTGATGTTATGGGAACAGGGAAAATTGTATTCTGAATTCTTGATTGAATGTTTATTAACAGTTGTATTTTGGAGAATTACAGCACATGATTTGTGTTTATGGAGTAATTTAAGTTGGATAAATGTATTGCGCCCTTTGCTTTAAGAAGTTTGTCCTAGTTATGACGCCGTAGTTCCGGTGCTGAGCCACTAGGAGAGGCTGGAGTCTCACGGTTTTCTGACCGTGAACATGTCCGTGACCGTGACTGAGGATCGTTTAGCCGTACCGTGTCAGACTAGATGAATACAGGAAATGGAAAAGAACTTTTTGAGAAATGGAATTTTGTATCATTTTTTTTGTGTAAATAAACCTGTATAAAGTTCATCGCTGGAAGCCATTTTTTCTTTGGATGAAGACAGCGTCAGTCACAGACTCCAGGATCACAACAGAGATAGGTTTTTATTGGGAAAACCTACAATAACTGTGAAAAATTTCACCTCCCAAAGACACACAGGCAGCTCACAGGCAGTGTTTGTTAGTCCCGTCTCCTTCTTCAAAAAATCCCCAAATGGTTCCGCGCCTCTTAACCACGGAGCAGAAACAGGATCGCGTGGACATGTGCCAGGAGCTGAACAGGCAACTGGAGGACGATGGAGGCTGTTTGGGAAGATCCTCACTGCTGCGGCGCTCCGGGAGGCGGTCAGGCTGAAGCGGCCGGCGCTGTGGGAGAGTGGGGACTGTTTTACCCCTCATGCACACTGGATGTTAACCTGACATGCCAGATGGACAGTTTCATATGTCCGCCACGGAAATATTTCACAAGTCCATCTGGGTAGCCGCTCTTCCGATTTGATTTCAGAGGCGGGACCTTCAAAACAATCCGTAGTTGACGATTGGACAACCGTTCGAACCGAAGAAGAAGCAGATTGGACGACCATTCTGATTGACACGCGACACACTCACCACAGACCAATCCACATCAAGACGGAGCTTGATGTGGATTCGGTGTGACGGAGCTTACGTGCTCTGCTGCTGAGAAGCAGGAGACGTCGTTTCCTGACAAAAAGACTTTAAGTGATGTTCTCTGCTCCTCTTTCAAAGAAGAAATTGAGTCGCTTTCTTATAAAACTGCAGATATTGCCGTGTCCACGGAGATCGCTTCGCATGCCGCCATTGTTTTCAAACTTTCATGCGCTTCTCGCTGTCGTCACGTCTTCTCGTCACTTCCGCTCCTCCCGTAGCTCCCGCCTCTTTCCCCTGATTGGGCCGGCAACATTTTAACCCGGTGAAATCACTGGTTTATGGAGCGCTACAAGATGGGATCTGCAGGATTTAGGAACTGAATCAGGCAGGCCCATCTGCTATGCAAGGTTAACTGGATGTACCGCAGCACTGTCATTCACCTGCTGTGTCTCTGCAGCCTGCTGGAGAAGGTTGCCAGATCTGTCGTTATCCCCCGTAGACAATATGAAACCCGTTTTACTCAATAGAAAGCAGCCCAAACCGCCATCTCGGTTGAAAATGCAAGTTAAAACCGTATTTGTATGATAAAAAACACGTCATAAACACATAATCATTTCATCAACCCGTCCGACGTGTTCAAAAAAGACGCTTGATTTGGAAAAAACCCGCCCAATCTGGCAACACGGAGCTGCTCCGGTCACAGAGCTGTTTGTCTACGGGGGATAACGACAGATCTGGCAACCTCCTCCGGCTTGACTACGGAGACACCGCAGGCGGTGTGAATCACAGTGCTCCGGTGTACCGGGCCGGAGCCGGACTGGAGCCGTTCTGTAGCCGGACCGCATCCAGTGTGCATCGGGGGATAGGATCTTTGCGGAAAGAGACCGGAGCTCCGCAGAGGCTCTGGAGCCAGAACGGAACCAGACCGCAGCCGGACCGCGGCCGGTGTGCATCACAGCATTGATTTTAATGACTATGGATTAGCTGCCGTGTCCGGACCGGAGCCGTTCCGCAGCCGGACCGCATCCAGTGTGCATCGGGGGTTACGCACAGGGCTCTGCACGTAAAACAGTTCCTGATGAAAAACGGCATGGCCCTGCTGCCCCATCCGCCGTATTTCCTCGATTTAGCCCCGTGCCACTTCTGTCTCTCCCCAAGAATGAACAAGGGACTGAAGGGGCGGAGATTTGATGACGTGGAAGAAGTGCAAAAAAAAAATCAAAGAACGCTCTTAGAGGGACCTTTACGCAGGAGCATGCTCACTGTATTGAGCAATGGAAATCCTCGCTGCAGCGCTGTATTCAAGCCGAAGGAGAGTACTTTGAAGGTGACAGTTTTGATTAAATGTGAAAATAAAAAAATAAAAAGTTATAACCACTGTCCGGTTTCTTTTGGGTCCCCCCTCGTAATTCTTTATTGACATGCCGGAAAAACCTCCTCATGAGTGTTCAACATTTTAGCCATATTTTGGAGGGTTTTTTGTTGTTGTTTTTTTTTTTTTTTTCTCAAAATGTAGTTGTTTCCTTTACCAGCTTTTTATTATGATATTTAGGTTTTGTGCATTTCTAGGGGGAATGGAAACAGAAGTGCTTCACTTCAGCACAGCTGCTCTGCTGCTGTTCAGCACTGAAACAAGGAGGAAGAACAAGTGAAGCTGACCCAAGACCTTTGTCCAAATGTCTTGATTTTTTTTTCTTTTTCTTTTTTTTTTTTTTTTTTTTTTAATAGCTAGGTTGAAACTGACCCCAACAACAAAGGACAGAGTTTTCACCAGAGCATTTTAGAATTTAGTAAAATCTTATTTCATTTATTCATTTATTTATTTTTTAATAATTATGCTTTGTTTCAATAGAAGTTCCTAACAAAGTCAAAAAGTCTTGGTGCTGTACAACAATCTATGTAGGACTTTCTGGAGACTTTGTCGACCCGAATGCAACACAAAGGTTAGACAATCATCTTAAATGTGTTGAGAGGGATCCACAAATAGAACAAATAGTTTTAAAGGCTTAAAAAACAAAAAATGGAGAAAAAAAAATCAAAGAGCAATAAATTACAGGAAAGTATTGTAATGAGAGATTTGCGCTCGTGTTGGAGGAAGGTGCTGTTGTTGCAGTATGAGTCCACCAGAGGGAGCCAGAGACCGACTCAATCTAAAATCACTCTGCCCTATTGAACCCTTTATGACCACACAGCTGGTGGCTCTTTGTGTATCTGTTGGATTTGACTAAGTTGACAAACTTCTAGTCCGTTTTCTTTCACTGTTTATCATTTTATCATGCCTTTCTGTGCAATTTTACAGTATTATTATGATTACCTGCCTGTCCCAGGACTGAATTCACCTGCTCACTGTTTGGAAGCGTGGCCTTAAAACGTTTGGCGGCAGCTCTGATGTCTCTGATCTCAGCTCCTGATCGATCTGGAGGGCAACTGGTTGGAGAGAGTTTCTTTCAAAGGTCCTGGTTTTGTACCACTGATTATTACGATTTTAGTTGATTGTTTGAAGTTTGAAATGTACAATTGACATTAACGTTGCTGATAGTTTAACTATGCTTTAATAACTCTGATTTATGCTAACAGTTGTTGGAATTGTTAAATTTTTAATGTTTGATTGAATTGAATTGTTCAATTGAAAAGCAAATAAATCAAGTTTTCTATTTATCAACATGTTTGAATGTTAAAACCAAAGATTATCAAGAAAAATAAGAGAAAGGAAGTGAGCTGTTTTAGCATCTCAAGGTTTGATCAAGTAGTTTTTCAAGTTTTCAGTGGAGATGTGTTTGCACCAAACACTTGAAACTTGACAACTTTCACACAAGATGAGCAGACCCTTCACCAGTATCTTGAAATGTCTGCAGAAAGCCTCTCAGCCAACTTCAGGAGGGGAGGCACTGCTTCTTGTGAAAGTGAAGCTTGTATGAATGATTGTGTTCAACTGGAGACGTTCTGGAAAAGACTCTAAAATGAATTTTGACCAGAGAGACCAGTCGGATTTCCATGAAAATGTTGCAGTTCATAACTGAAAAGAGGCTGTGCAACTGTTTCAGCTGAACGGAAATCTTGAGGAAAAACGGGGCAGGAATTTTCCAGTTCTTTTTTCACCAATAAAGTTGGACACACTCTCATTGGTAAAGATCTGATTGTAGTGTTTGAACCACCAAACACTTAAATCACTGAGAAACTACTGAGGACAAAACTGTGTGTTAATGCTGCTGAGTGTGGAGCAAAGCACCCTGGGTACTCTCAGGTCCACTTGACCCTGGAAACACTCTCACAAGTCCTACTTTTAAAGAACAATGAGCTCGAACAGGCTGCAGATTCCCT
Organism: Salarias fasciatus; assembly: GCF_902148845.1. Taxonomy (NCBI): domain Eukaryota; kingdom Metazoa; phylum Chordata; class Actinopteri; order Blenniiformes; family Blenniidae; genus Salarias; species Salarias fasciatus. The sequence goes on from NC_043747.1 coordinate 27,745,606, forward strand.
TGGTCCTGACATTTGTGTCCATGGAGACTTCTACAGACAACCAGTTCCCACAATGCACCTGGCCAAGAATCCCAAACTGCTTCTATCCACGTAGAAGGAACAGCTTTCCATCATGGAGGGAAATCACTGGATCGCATTGAAAATGAAGGTTTACAGTGAATGAATGAATTGTTTCAGTCATCGTAGCCGCACACCAGTGGTCCATGGGCCAAGAAGCTTTATGTTGAACTGTAAGCAGAGGACCGCCATTAGGATGTCATGAAAAACTGATTGTCTTGAAACTGCTCTTGGTAAAAAGAACACTTCATGGGAATTTTCTGTGGCTCATTTCAAAATATAGACAGCTTTAGAGACAGTACAGTTTTTTGTTGTTTAACTTGATTCATATTTTCCAGATCAAATTCTGCCGAGTGATGCTGAACCGGATGCCAACGATTTGTTTATTTTTGTTTATTTATTAAGATCCCCATTAGCCACTGAATATCAGTGTCTCTTCTTCCTGGGGTCTAAACTCATCATTAAACAAAGGCAAATACACCGACTCATCCGAAAGAACAGGATCACACACAGCATTCATTCATGACACCTTCACAAAGACAATAACAAACAACACAAACATAATAGCACTATAATACAATACAATAACACAATACAAACAAATGTGACAGCTCATCTCTTCTTTAGAAAATCTCTCAGAAATAAATAGGCATACCTCATCAAAATATAATAGCTCATTACCAAGATTCTGATGGGAACCAGCCACGGGAACCTTCAGACTCCTCTGGTGTCCAACAATCTGACTGGACGGAGATCAGAGATGTCCAGAACAATCGACACACCGCTGTGGTATTTTTATTCTCATGTGTTATTTTAATGCTAAACAGGAAACTAACATGCAGTATGTTGAGCGGGAACAGTGTCTTCAAGACAAACTTCAGCTGTCCTGCCTGCTGAAGGTAAAACATTGATAAAGTGATCTGAATAAGATCTAGAAAAGTATTGAGGCACAGTATGAAATAAGAAATTATGCACACAATAACACACAAAATTAAACACAATGTGCTTCACCCTTCACGAAGAAGCCTTTTGTCTTGACAATTAAAAAAAACCCACCAAGAACACAAGACAGTAGTTCTCAGCAGAGCACCACTGTGTAACAGCGTCGAGATGATTTCAGTGAATACAGACTTAAACCTGTAGATAAAGTGATTTCATGTGTCCCTGTGTTCTCCCAGATCCCAGTTGGTGTGTGGATTGAGAGTTTTTTGTGGGAGATCGATGTAGCAAATAATGACGTGCACACTGCAGTGGGTAGTCCTTGCTTCCATCTCTATTTAGCTCCACGAGGTTTACTGACTTTACATGTGACAGAACTGCAGAAACATTAATTTATGGAATGCACAACTACTTGTCTCTGGGATTCTGTCCAGAAACAAGAACAGGAATGAGACTGAAAACAAATGAAAAGATCAAGAGATTTTATTTCAGACTGTTTCAAGATGAGTTAAGTCCCAGAATCCAACCTGACAGAAGCTGCAACAGGAGTGGTTTCAATCTCCCTGAAGCACTTCAGCTTTCTCTACATTAAACAGAAGAACCCGTGCAGATTTAGTTTTCATTTTCTCCTCTGTGACGAGGAGGGTCAGACATCCAGACCAAACGCCAGTGACCGAGTCCAGAGGGAGATGAGAGTTCAGAGAAAACAACTCAGAACCATGAAGAGTCAAGCACAACATTTGAAGCAAAAACCTTTCACAAAAGAAGCAATCAGCAAACTGGAGCAGCATAGAGCAGTTTAATGTCTTATAAAGCAGCTTGTATTTGTGTCTGTCGTTTCCAGCTCAAACACTCAAACTTATCGTGACTTGGTGACAGAAAAATGTTGAAAAGCCCAAAACAATCAGTTGATTGTTGACAAAGAAAATCCACAAATCTTCACTCTGAAGTTACTTGTTACTTGTTCAAATCCCCCAAAATGTAAAAAGTGGCAGCTTTGGTGTTGCTTTGGGACCTGAGGCTCGATCTGTGGACGACCCTGGACCTGCTCGAATGGATCAACACTGTAAATGTTATTGACAACTAAATGATGAGCAAACACTATGGAACCAGTTCACAGCAGAACATCACACGATCACACGACGCCACAGTCCTGGGCTCTCAGTCAGTCCCTCCCCTTGTTGCTCTCAGGCCCCGCCCCCTCGCTGTCCTTTTTTCGTGTCTTCATTCTGAGATTAGTAACAAACGGGTGACGTCACGAATGGTTTACACTTGGTTACTCCACACTCGTCTCACATCCTTTTATCCAAATAGAAACTCTCTGAGCGGACGGCCGACTATCTGTTGCTTTCAAATCTTCCTGCCACAAATCTCATCAACGTCTCAGCTCAGAAAATGTGGAGGCTCCTTTAGAAAACTACACAATGGTGGAAGTCCTCTACTGAGGTTTCAGGAACTCTGCAAAGTCTCCTTTATGCAAGTTAAATCTAACGCCAGCGTGCAGCGGCTGAGTGAAGGAGGTCTGGACTCTGTGGAGGAGAGTCATGGTTTTAGAGATGATGTAGAAAGACAGAATCCCTGCTGTGTGATCCAGGTACACTCCCACTCTGGAGGAGGGAGAAAGGGGACCTCGGAGGGCAGTTTTGATGTTCTTGTGCATGAACATAAAAGGTGCATGTAAACATAACACCCAAGATTTGTCATCGCATCCAAATCCACATTCATTTCCGCCCCCTGCTCTGCTGTTGTTCTTGTAGGTGACCGCTACATTAACTTCTTTTCCTCCGCTCCACTCCACCTCCCAGTAGTGACGTCCAGTCAGACTCTCTCTGCTCAGAACCTGAAAACATCTTCTGAATCTGTCTGGATGATGAGAATAATGCTGATGTTTCATTGATAAAGTTACTTTTCTGTTCCCGTCAGATAGTAACAGCCAATTATGTGCAGAGTTTGGATCCAGTGTGATCTGCTGGGAATATTGTAGGAAGTCTGCTCTTCTCCTCGGCTGTGGTTTTGGTGGTTGTAGCGGTAAAGGCTCCTTTTCAGCATCTCTCAGTGAGATGTTTGTCCCTGTGTCTCTCAGGATGCCCCATAATTTGTCTCTGCTCCTTGAAACAGCTGCTGCCACATCCTCAAAGTATCTGAGAGGAGCAGTCTGGATGCTGGAGGAGTGTGTGGGCTCACTGAGTGCTGACACTGAGGGGTAGCTGAGCAGAAACTGGGTGTGGTCCTCTGTGTGAGCCAGCTGCTCCAGCTGGACGTCTTTCCTCTTCAGCTCACTGATCTCCTGCTGCAGCTTCTCCACCTGCTGCTGAAGCAGCTTCACCTCTTTCTGTCGCTCCTGGATTCTCCGCTGGATGTTTAGTCGACTCTCCTCCAGCTCCTTCTGCTTCTGCCTCCTCTCTGCTGCAGCTGGGACTGTTTCATGGCCTCTGTGTTGGTCCATGGTGCAGAGGTAACAGATACTCTGCTGATCAGTGCGACAGAAAATCTTCATCACCTCATCGTGAAGAGAGCAGATCTTCTCCTGGAGCTTCTTGGAGGGCTCCACCAGCTGGTGCTTCTTCAGTGGAGCTGCTTTGTAGTGAGGTTGGAGGTGTTCCTCACAGTAAGAGACCACACAGACCAGACAGGACTTCACAGCTTTCAGCTTCCTCCCAGAACAAACATCACAGGACACATCTTCAGGTCCAGCAGAGCAGAGATCAGCTGCAGCAGCTTGGAGTCCAGTCTTCTTCAGATCCTCCACTAACTCTGCTAACAGGAGGTTCTTCTCCAGGTCAGGTCTCTGTCTGAACTCCTTCCTGCACTGAGGACAGCTGTAGATTCCCTTCTTCTTCTCTTCATCCCAGTGGCTTTTAATACAGCTGCTGCAGTAGCTGTGTCCACAGGGAACCGTCAGCGGATCCTTCAGGAGATCCAGACAGATGGAGCAAGAGAACTTTAGTGGATCCAGCTGAGCTCCTCCCTGAGCCATTTTCTCCTCTCAACAGCAGCCAGAGTTTGAAGAGTTTCTCTTCCTGCTCAGCAGGGTTGAAGCTGGACCCTCCTCTGGTTTCCTGCTCCTGGTTCTGCCGGTGAGCTGCTGCCCTCTGCAGCTCGGAGACGTCAGTGATCCTCAGCTGGGAGATCTGTGAAAGAGGAGGAGGCAGAGAAGGGAGAGGCCGTCACAGGCTGATTTCATTCAGGAAATCCTGCAGCTTCACTTCACCTTCCAGGACCACTTTTGCTCTGTGGGTTTACTTCCTGTTTGAATCCAGAAAGATGTGGAAACTCAGCTGTTAGCTAATGCCGGCTGCTCCAGGCACAAAGGAACTAACAGCAGCTGCTGTGTTTCTTGTAATTCCCCCTCAGTGTCTCCTGTCCTCATCAAGACCCCGCAGCTGTCTCGGCGAGTGTTTGCATCAGTTTTCTACTCACACCAGTAGAGCTCCTCAGAAGACGTCCAGACTCTCTGCCTTCAGCTGCACTTCTGGAGAAGTGAAACTAGTTTGTGGTCTGACATGGAGGCTCCACCCACTGCTGATGTGAAGGGAGGGGCGGAGGTCCACAGGCCCAGCAGCTGCTCAGTTCACACAGACTATCAGCAGCTCCACGCTGCAGACGTGAGAACAAGGCACACATGTGCAAGTCTGAAATCTGATCCTTCAAGTGTTCAGTAAATCCAAAGTCATTTCTTCTTGGTAAAAATCACATTATTTTACAATCTGATCTTTAAAAAGTCACACAATGCTGCTAACTATCACCTCACGTCATTCAGTATCAGTGTGCACAATGCAGTGAATCAACAGAAAATAAAGTCATTCAGGAATTTCTTTCAGCGTAAACAAAACAACCTCTGATAGATTTTAGGAGTGATCCGGATTTTTGGAGGGCGGGGGGGGTGCCGAGCTGTTTAGGGGAGGTCTGCACTCTCCGACTGCTTTTCTTGTTTCAAACCTACCAGTTGTCTTGCGATCCACAAGAAAAATGAAACATACCAAATTCAAAAAATAAAAAAATCAACTGAACAGAGCATCAGCAATATGTCTGTGCATGCTTCCAGAAACAACAGGGCTCAAAACAGTTTTGAACAAATGTACATGGAAAAAACCCAAGAAAGAGTGTGTTGTTTTTAAAAGATTTCCTGACAGTGTGGATACAGCATCAAACCGAACATTTCACATCTGTCTGGAGAGGATCTGTTCTTTTAAAAGGTGTTGCACTTGCAAGACATTCCTGACTGTAAGGTTGTCAATAAATTAAGGCTGTCAGTTATTTGCAATTAATTAATGTGAGGCTGTCCAATTTTTTATTTTTTTTTTAGTTACGATTACGCTTTGAAAACTGTCTGTGATGTAGACATTGTTGGTCTACACGGCTCTTTATTTGGAAGAAAAATACAAAAAAAAAAAAAAATCAGTTTGATTCCTAAATAAGATAATCTGGTAAGAAATCAGTTCAACCTGAGAAGCTTCTGTTAGATCAGACTGCTGGGAGACCGGCACTGCTCTGAGTCTGGTTCTACAGAACGGTTTCTATCAGGAACAAGATCAGAATCTGGGCTCCATTTGTTCCAGTCAGAAAAGTTTAACCCAGTAGTTTGACTTTAGGGTTCAGAGTTTTGTTTTGAAAACAAACAGTTGAATCATTGTATGAATAAAGTTCAGTACTTTGATTTGGCAGGTTTGGTTTGTACTGAATGCAGACAGACTGTTGCTGGGAACTGAAGGCCGACGTCCTGTTCTATCAACTGAGATGACCCCTCGTCTCTCAGCGTGTGTGTGTGTGTGTGTGTGTGTGTGTGTGTGTGTGTGTGTGTGTGTGTGTGTGTGTCTCATTGATCTGGTCTTGCATTTTGTCTGTTTGCGCTGAGGAAACACGGAGCTGCTGGTAAGTCAGATTTGTGACCTTTGACCCTGTGAGTCAGGTCGGGGGCGGGACGTGTCGGGGGAGGGGCAGCAGGAGGGTAGAAATGGAGCGTCGGAGGAGTTTGATGGTAACAGTGAGAGGAAGAAGAAGAGAAGATGGAGCGTCTGGGATTCCTCGTCTGCTTGATCTGCGTTGCTTCTGCGACGGTGAGTTCAGAATCTCCTGCTCGACTCTCTGTTCCGACGGATCTCTGAAGCTGCTTCTTCTCATCTTCTGGTGTTCAGACTTCCATCGACCCCCGAGGAGCCCGTCCCGTGGAGCCCAGCACCAGAAGCGATAAATGTGCCACGCAGAAGGAGTGGCCGTTCTGCACCACCGACGACTGGGTACCGACACACAGCCGCCGTCCAGCAGACCGGCCCCGAATTAACACCGATTCCCAAAACTTTCTGACCTTTTCAAAAAACTCTCAACGTAGCTTGAGTCGACATTTACCAGTACCATGGTCCGTTTCTGACCATGTTCTTTTAGATTTTCCACCAAATCAATTCTAACTGAAACCACGAAACGTGTTGAACCTTTGAAATGAGGCAGTTCTACTTCTAGAATGGCCAACAAAAACTGGATTTACAGAGTCTTACTTAAAATATTGGATGGTGAATATTTCTGTATATTTTAACCAGTTTTTTTTTTTTTTACCTAAATGTATCTATTTCTTCCTTCATTCGATATAGTTTCCATACAATTTTGACATTTTACGGTAGAATAGAATAATTAAAACATACTTTATTAATCTCAGAGGAAAATTCCTTTTAGCATTATTCCTCACAGAATAGTTGAAAAGAGAGATGAACATCAAACACAATACTTTGTTCTTCAAACTCCTTTGTTTGCTTCAAACACCGCTCAGGTCAAACTGGTTCTGTCTTTTCAAAAACTGAATCTGGAAGTGACAGTTAGTTTGCCTTGAACAGATCTTTTCATTATTTATTTAATAAAGCAAATCATCCAGTTTCACAATACGGTATTTGTCTAACAGTGGGCTTGTTTGAGCATGATAATTTGTTTAGTTTAAGAGACATGCTGCTTGTTTCTGTAAAATATTTCATGTATTGAAAGTTGATTTTAATGTAAATTGTCACAAAGAAAATAAGACTAGAAAATCTAAAACAGAACTGATGACAAAAGATTGGCTTTAGCTTTCTACTAAACCCTCAGTTTTCATATTAATTACTTTCATATTATATTTCAATGCAAAAAATATATTAACACTTTTTTCCCAATATGATTAAACATGGAAAGTTGTATTTATTTATTTATTTATTTATTTATTTATTTTTGGTTTTTGGAATGCTGTCATTAGAAACCAGGATGATAGGAGCTTATTTCACCTTGTGACACATTCTACACATTCTAAACTTGTTTTTCTTTTCTTTTCTTTTTTTTTTTTTTTTTACTCCCAGGGCTCTAAATGCCCCTCAGGCTGCAGGATTCAGGGTCTGCTGGACAAGAACGACCACAGCCTGCTGAAGAGAATCGAGAAGATCCGCAGCCTTCTGGACCAGAATGCAGCCAAACACCGCTCCACCGACGCAGGGTCCAAACAGACCTACGACTACATCAGGGAGAAGCTGATCCTGGACTCTGGTAAGACTGGGAAAAAACATTTAAAAATCCGAACTGCACGGAAACAGAAATCAGAGCGTCATCGGCGTATAAAATGACTTTTACATTTCTTTATGTAAATCTCTTCTAGACTGATAGAGGTGGAAAGAGGACTGGAATATTGCAAATGAGTAAAACTAGTTACTTTGCTGAAACTGCACAAGTAAAAGTTAACATTTAAATATTTGCTTGAGAAAAACTGTTAGTTTAGTTTAGTTTAGTTTATTTGTTTCTCTCGTTTAAAACAACAATACAGAAACAAAAAAATGATGAAAATACAACAATGTCAGTTTGGACGTAAAACAAACGAAGTAGTAAGTAAGTACTTGATTTCAAATTCACATTAAGTAAAATATGCAGCTTGATGGAGGCCAGTCCACAAGGACTCCAGAAGGACTTCAAGTCATAAGTCCGATCAAACATTAGCCCCAAAGTTTCCAGTCTCTTTTTCCTTCCTTTTTTTCTGCCAGTGATCGATACACCTGTTGCATATAAACCGACGCCGGCATTTGCACCAGAAACGCTGTCAATAATTTTCACCTTATCCTCCGTTATTCAACCAGGAATAAATGGGAAAACACCCTAAAATTCCCTCTAATCACCGAGTTGACAATTTGCATTACCTCTGACTTTACAAATCACATCGGCACATTCGCAAGGCATTAAAATAAACGTTTATTTTGACTGAAAGCTAACAGCTGTGCCTTTCCAATGAGCCCTTCAGTGCGATCATAGCTCTTTAACAGCGTGGGACTCATGGAGCGTCGTTAAAACAGATGACCACAGTCAAGCGAACATACCCGGGTGCAGTTCATCTACCATCCTTGAGTGACTATTTTTGTAAATATGTTTGTAAATGGTTAGCTGAATGTGTGAAAGACTTGATTCCTTTATTACAAATGGTAAACAAGACTTGGGGAAAAAAAAAAACCTTTTCCTCTTGTCAAAAGCCTTATTGTAGTTTTTATGGAATAAATTATATCTGACTCAATTTCTGATTTTCTTTTTTTTTCTCTTCATGGTGAAATGTACTGTCTAAACATTCCAATGATTCTCATGCAGCAGACATATTTAGATGGACCGATTTGTCAAAAAAAAAAAAGAAAAAAAATTCTAATACCTGATTCTGCATCACAGTGTTGTGGTTGTACAGGCATTTTTGTACAAACAACAAAAACAAAACAGGCACTCCAACAACAGAAAAACATGGTTCAGAGGGTTGGACTATGATTTTGCGAACTAAGGATTTACACTTGTCTCTGTTCTTTTGGCACCAAGGCAGCAGCAACAACTACTATGACCTGGCTCAGACGCTCCGCCAGAGGATCACCGACATGAAGATCAAGATCGACCGACAGATGAGGACTCTGGCCGCCATGAAGGACCGGGTCCGGGACCAGGTGGCCGAGATGCAGAAGTTGGAGGTATGGAGTCCAACCGCAGCTAGTACTAGTCAGATCCGGAAAACACTCCTTCATCAAACATTTAAAAAAAAAAAAAAAAAAAAAAAAGTTTTTTTTTTTTTTTTTAAATGGAAAATTTGGCCAATTCATGAGAATTAATTTGTTCTTGTGACATTTGCGAACACCAAGCTAATGCACACGCTGAAACCCTTTCAACTTCTCATTCTTACATTGTTTACAGAGTCTGCACTGAATTTTCTTTTCTACAAGATAAGCAGATCTTTTTTAAGGCAAAGCATCTTAAATCAAGTTTTTGCATTTATAAGGTTTATTTAAAAAAATGTCAATTTTGCACTCTGAATTTTTAAGTAACCTTGCATATAATTTCAAGTAACAGTACTTTTGCTTCTTAAAATCAAGTAAAATATACCCTAAATACTTAGAGTAAGTTTTGTTTAACTATATTGTTATTTTATTTGTACTAATTAAGTAAAATGCATCAATGTTTGACTAACAACATAAAAAATGTATGTAAAAATTGACTTTAATAGTTTATAGCTAATGTGGTGAGTTGCATGAATGACCGCCACTGGAATAGGAACCTTTTACCTTTTTAACATACAGCATCAAGCAGGTGCTTTTATTTTGACGCACTCAGAAAAGGAACAGTGGGAGGAAGACATCGAACATCTATAACATACAATAAAACATACATACAATAAAACAATAAAACCCCAAAACCCCACCACTAAGACCGTTTTAACAAAAATAATCATAATGATGGCATTTGAATCCCCAACTCCCATGGTGCTTTGCAGCACAGCAGTTCAGCCATGGGTATCAATAGCTACACAAAATGCTTTTAGTGCCACAACACATAGGACCATGTCATGTGTCTTCTGCTTGAACATGCGATTTCAAACATTTAAGAAAATGCATGTTTACCATAATTTCCAGCAGCGACCTTTCATTTTGAGGAGGACGCGTTTCAGTGACAGTAACATTTGTTTCAAAACTTTCGCCGTTGAAAGTTTCAGTGCATGATGTGGTTGCTCTTTGGCTCCCCCTGCAGGTGGACATCGACATCAAGCTCCGCTCGTGCAAAGGATCCTGCGCCAAATACTCGGAGCACCAGGTGGACCGGGACAGCTACGTCACGCTGGACAAGCAGGTGAGACCTTGATCCAATGAGAACAAGCACTCAATCTTCACTGAAAGCTCTTATTTCGAATTTACTTCCTGGTGAAAAAAAAATAATAATAATAACACCATTTTGTATAAATGCCTACATTTTAAAAAGAATACATCCTCAAACTTTTGAAGCTTTTGAATACAAATTGAAGGCCTTAAACTGATTTGAATTAATCACTTCAATTTTCTCAAACTAAAATCTTCTTCCTGCGTTAGAAAGCTTCTAACCAAATATCCGTTTGCACAACGTTTATGTAAAAAAATGAAATTCCGTTGCATTTTGAATTTGTTTACACGCCACCAGTGCTCAGATCCTGAAAATGCAACTTTTTGGAAATGGCTCCTAAGAGGGAGCTTTTTGAAAATGCTCCACTTCACTCTGTCTCTATGAAACTGTGGAAAACGCAACTTTTTAAAAAACAATCAGACTCCATCTCCATGGAAAATGGGGACAACCCAACTTTTTCTAAATGTCCCCATTCTGTGTCTGTGGAAACCTGGATCTCCCTTTCATCTGGACAGTGCAACTTTTCGTAAATGGTCTGACTTGAATGCCATTGACATGAGGAAAAGGCTACTTTTCTGAGATGCTGCTACTGCATGTGCTCAGTAGTGGTTCAACATGAAAACATGGTTTTCAGAGTTTCTGCTGTTTCCAAGGAAGCAGACATTGTTTTCAAAATGTTGCTGTGTGAAGGTGACTCTTTTCTGAAACCAAAAACCAAAAACTCATTTTTCACTCATTTCAAATCCAAAGCACTGAAATTCCTCCTTTAAAAAGAAAATAAATAAACCTTTTGAATGAATCCTTTTTGATGGGTTGTAAGTTCAGTTTAGTCGATCCTCTGAGTGTCAATGCGGTTCGTAGTGTGGCGATCTAACGGAGTCTCTGGTGTTTCTCTGAGCAGATCCAGCAGCTGGACTCTCAGTCGGCCCAGTCCATCGAGTCGGTGGGAACGCTGTACGTGATGAAGAGTCGCCCGCTGAAGGACATCGTCGTGGACACCCACTACAAGTCCAAGGACCTGGACGACCCGGCGGCGGCTCAGCAGAAGGTCGACGTGTTCACCGAGGTGAGAGACATCATTTAACCCCTCCAGAATCCCAGTACACCAGAAACTGCATCAATTTAAACTAGGTTGGGACTAGTTTTAGAATAGTTCAGGACTACCTGTAAATGATTTAACTGGTTTAAAGATAGTTTGAACTGGTTGTTAACTGGTTTAACTGGTTTTAGACGAGATTTTGGGCCGGTTGAAATTGGATTTTAGACTGGTTTTGGACCAGATGTGAAGAGGTTTAACTAGTTTTAGACTTGTTTTGGACTGGATCTAAACGGGTTTTAGATGAGTTCTGGCAGTCAGTATCTCAGTATCAAATACCTTGGTTCTGAGGGTTTTGCTGGTCTCGTTCTCCAGGTGAAGACAATGAATTTGATCCTGGAGGAGGAAGGCTCCAGCTCATCGCCGGCAACCATCTCCAAGGTCCCAGGTACCTCCTTCTCTTCGTCCTCCTCCTCCTCCACGCAGAGCGCCAGCTGCACCAAGAGCATCAGGGTAACCACTGTCCAGACCGACCAAGGCCCTGTGGATAGGGTGGAGGAGGTGATCGAGGGCGGTCCCGAGTGCCAGGCCATTGCGGGCACCGGCAAGGGTGGAACGAGCTCCATCACCGAGCTGGGCGGCGGCGGGGATCTGTTTGGCCCGGGCGGGTTCGGCAGCTTCGGCCAGCCCAGCACGAGTCACGTGACCACGCAGAGCGTCAGCTGCACCAAGAGCATCAGGAGGAGGGTGGTCCAGACCGACCAAGGCCCCGTGGATAGGGTGGAGGAGGTGATCGAGGGTGGTCCCGAGTGCCAGGTCTTGGGGGACACCAGCCACACCTCCTCCTCCTCCTCCTCCTCCTCCTCCTCCTCCTCCTCCTCCTCCTCTTCCTCAACAAAGACCCTACTCACTGGCGGCGCTAAAGGCAGCATCCTGGGAGACTCAAAAACCGCGTTCATGGATCCGTTCGCCAGCGACTTCGGAGCGTTCATGACAGACACCGTTGAGGACGACGTTCCAGATTTTCAAGCCCGGAGCATGGTGGCCACACGTGTCCAGCGGCAGGCTGATTATGTAGGAAAAGGTACCAAAACATCTGAGAAAGAGTGAAAAAAATGAAAAAATAACTGGAGCAAAAGTGAGGAGCTAACAGTTAGCTAGACCTACATTAGCAGCAGCTAGTTTGCTAAATCACCTAAAGTACCAAAACTAAGGAATGAAGCTACTTTTACTTGTTGAATGTTGTTAAAGGTAAAGATCTACAGCTTACTGCTAATGAGTGAGAGGACTTTTTAAGCTGTTTTTAACAGAAGGTCATTGAAAATAAAGTAAGGTATTGTGGTTTTAAGTTCTTTAATCAAAATCCAAAGACATCTGCATTTGTTACCAAGGTTATAGCCACAATATTAGAATTAGCAGCTAATGCTAATAGGATGCTAACTGAACTCTGTACAACATTCTGAAGAAGCAAAATGTAAAAATTAAAACTTTTGTCTCCAATAAACTTGTGTCAAATGGATTAATTCTGCTTTATTTCCTTTTAAATGTGCAGATTAGCTAAAATCTCGCCCTCACTTGTACTGCTAAAACTACGTAAGCAAACCAGGGAAGCATGGTGTCACCACATCTCATTCAGAGAGAACATGCTAAAGGATATTTCCTCCTGTAGTCCGTCATGCACGAGGTTTTAAAGGTGTTGGAAATATTGAAAATGTCAAAAACAAAAAACTTAGCTGTCCTTCCAAGTTTATCTCTTTCAGTCTAAAGAAACTAAAATCTACTGTTAGCTATTTCTTTTTAACTATTTTATCTCATTACATTATTAAAGTTCTTTAGAATTCAGTGAACTGATCACTGACAAATCAAAGTCTTCAAGGAAACATTAAGCTCAGGTGATGTTATACAAATGTTGACCTTAAATGTTTTTCAGTCAGTCATTCATTTGGCTAATTGACAAAAATACAAACTCATTTTCCAGGAAACATTTTGATTTAAGAAGCTCAACAGTTTTACAAGATGGTTATTCATATAAAAAAATACACATTCATGAAGTAACACTGGTTATTATGACTGCTAATTTCAGAGATAATACGCAACAGTCTTAAAGTTAAATCAGCCAATATAAGAGATACAATTTCACAATAAAGAAGTCTGACAGTTCAGAAATAATGAAGTTAGAGGCAGTTTGTCAAAACTGGTCAACTTTACTTTGGAATTAGATTTCATGACAATTAGCAATCAATTCAGTTGGCCATTTTACAATTTTACAAAGTGTGTGAAGTTCCAAAAAACATTTTAAAAGTTAGGAGCTTGTTTGAGCTTTTTTATTTTCATCAACAAATTGACAAACTACCCAGAAAGATGCAACAATGTCGGCCTTCAGTGATCTAAAAGCTCATGAATAGAAATGCTCTGAGTTATCAGATTTAGCTTTGCTAATGCTAATTAGTTGTAAATAATCCTTATTTGATACACTCATTTGAAATCCCACATTTTTTTGGGAAAGTAGGTATTACTATAATTATTGAGGGATGCTAATGGACAATTTCTAAAAAATATTCAAATTATTTTACTGAAAATATTATTTTAGACGTTGAAACAAAATACTCAGTGGCACACTATAATAACCATCATGAATCAATTTATCGTTAAAAAAACAAGGTAATGCAAAAACCTACTTCATTGGTTTATTGTCAGCAAATTGTCAAGCTTGTTTAAACCGCATATATGAAAAAGAGAAATATATCACATATTCCACAATACTTTTGAAAACAACCTAGTGAAGCTCTAAACAACACGTAGTATTAAAAGAGGGAAGTTTGGTACTTTTCAAATTGAAATTCTTCAAATGAACAACTGTCACGTTCTCGTTACTTTGAAGTTGCTGCATTGTGCCAAAATTAGCGTGCCAACTAGCTAGCCTGCCCATTGATTTCACTGTCTAGTTGGTCCTAGAGATTGAATAGTGAACACGACAGAGGTTGGAGCTTTCTTTGCTACCAAAAATTAAAAAAAAAAAAAAATCAAAATCTACTGCCACGTAGTGTTGAGGAGGAACAATCACATTTCCTATCCTGCACCTCTAAAGCCTCACTTTGGATGGATGCAGACATTAAACTGGATATGTTTGGTGACTCCGTGCTTCCTTGGTTCAGTTTCGTGGGGTGTAGCTCCCGCGCGGCCATGCTAATCGGCGGTCTGCCATGTTTGTGTTTGCAGATTGCATGGCGGCGTTCCAGCACCACCTGCATGGGGAAAAGAGTGGCCTATTTCAGATCAAACCCGTCGGCGCGGCGGCGCCGTTGCGGGTTTACTGCCATCAGGAGGGGCTGATGGGTGGCTGGTTGTTAATCCAGCAGCGGGACGGTGGCGCGCTCAGCTTCAACCGCACCTGGGCCGAATACCGCCGTGGCTTCGGCTCGGTGGACGGACTCGGGAAGGGCGAGTTCTGGCTGGGTAACCTCCACCTCTACCTGCTGACCAATCAGAGCGAGACCCTGCTGAAGGTGGAGGTGGAAGACTGGGAGGGGGGCGTGGCCAGTGCGGAGTACGTTGTGCGCGTTGGGACGGAGGAGGAAGGCTTCCCGCTGTGGGTGTCTGGTTACGTCGGGGACGCCGGCGATGGGTTGACATCCCACAGCGGCATGAAGTTCAGCACCTTCGACCGAGATGCCGACCGCTGGGCGGGGAACTGCGCGGCGGCGTATGGCGGCGGTTGGTGGTACGATGGCTGCCAGACAGCCAACCTCAATGGCGTTTACCACCATGGTGGGAAAACACCTCCTCAGGCGCACAACGGAGTCGTGTGGACGACGTGGAAACGGTCCGACAATGGCCTGAAAACCGTCCGCATGTTTATCCGCCCCAACACGCTGTAACGACGCAAAAAAACTACCCAATACCATCACCCCCAAAATCAGTCAGTGTTGAGCTAGTCAGTTAAAATGCATACATTTCTTTGAGCCTATGTTTATCAAAACACAAACATGAGCGTGTATGTTGTCAAAATTCACATATACACATATGTATAAATATACGTGCATAGTTTTTTCTTTTTTTCTGTACCCCGCCTTCGCCCACAGCAGCTGGGATTGGCTCCAGCCACACGCGACCCCGAAAGGGAGCAGCGGCAGAAAATGAATGAATGAGTTTTTTTTTTTTTTTTTTTTTTAATGTGTGGATTCATACATACATATATATATATATATATATATATATATATATATATATATATATATATATATATATATACATATATATCCAGTTAATTCTAATCATTAAACATGAATTGTAAGATTTGGTCCCCCCTCCATCTACCTCACAACGGTTTGGTTCATTTTCCTGCGTATCGGTGGAAGTGTCTCACTGATCTCCAAAATTCTACCGAAATACTTTCTAATAAAAGTGTTGTCCCATCATTAACTTTTAAAGCTGTCCCGGTTCAGACTGCAGTATGCAGAACAGTGTTTAGTTTCACCTTTAGCCTCCATTAGCTCCAGCAGGAGTGGGTGGAGGAGGTCAGAGACCCAGCGAGTGTACGGGAAATGCTGGCAGTGTTTGTGTGTAAATGTTTGATGTTCTGTTCTGGACTCTGCTCACTCAATAAAGTTGTTTGATGAGTTCAGTCCCCGTGTCTCCGTGTCCTCATGTCGCCACAGTCACAAACACTCAAACTCCAAGAAACAGATGATTCTCCACAATCACTCATTCCCCTGCAGGACAACATGAACCATGGATAATGCTTCAAGAGGTTCCAGGACATTCTGCAACCCTGTCACATTCTAAAACTCTGGAATATTATTGAAACTTTTCACATTTTACAGGCGTGAAACAGAGAAAACTGTTGTGAAATGATGTTCTGCTCATGAGCCTTTTGGTTGTAGAAAGGGGTTTTTCTGCTCATGTGTGAGCAGATCAACAGTAACTTTGCAGGATCTAACATATTGGATAGATAGTTTTCTGCCTTACACTACACCATCGTCTGCATACGTGGAGAACATTGGTTCCATACAGGAACTAGTGACCTGACACGCAAGCTGAAGGGTCCACATCACTTTCATAGACAAACGTATTATCTAGAAACATTATGGAGACCATCGTGAACTGACCTCATTTCCTTTTTTGCTTGTGTGCGTGTGTGTGTGTGTGTGTGTGTGTGTGTGTGTGTTTGTGTCCTGCAGTGTGTTTAAAGCTCAAATATGAGAATAAAGATGGACGACAGCTCTACAGTGGCTCTGGGACGAGGTGGAGTCCTCAATGTGGAAGGAAAGCAGCCGTCCCACTGTGTTCAGACCAGGACTGGGTGAGACACACACACACGCACACACACACACACACACACACACACACACACACACACACACACACACACAGTCTCGTATTTCTATCCTTGTGGGGACCTTCCATTGACTCCCATTCATGTCTAGCCCCTAACCCTGACCCTTACCCTAACCCTAACCCACACCACAACAAAGCCTAACCCTAAAGAAATGTTTTTGCACTTTTACTTTTTTCAGTAACAACAACATGGTCAAGAAAACACTGTTTCTCCTACTTAGGACCGGAAAAAGGTCCCCACAAGGCACGTTGTTCCACATTTTGCTATCCTTGTGGGGACATTTGGCCCCAACAAGGATAGAAATACGAGAACACACACACACTCACACACACACACACACACGCGCGCACGTGTGGATGTTAGCAATGAGTTAGGGCCCACTCCACATCGTGCATAGAGCCACTGAAAAGAAAAACCTTTTGAAAGCATTTTTTTCTGGTTCCAGGTCCTGAAGTGTCCGTCCGGCTGCAGACTTCAGGGTTTGATTTCCCAGAGGGAGAATGAGGTGGATAGAAAACTGGGGACGGTGTGTGACGCAGTGAAGAAACACAGCGAAGCGACCGAGATATCTATGAGGGCGATGACTCACATCTACAGCGATAACCGCAGAGCCATCGTCAGCAGATACAGTTCAGACACCGACACTCACACACACTGGTTTCACACACACCGGCTTCACACACACCGGCTTCACACAGCGTTGCACTCTTAGAACTGAAGGATATCCAGTCCCACTCTGTTCAGACATCCCAGATGGAGTCATCCTTCTGTATAAGATGCAATTAAGGACAAATTCTGGTCAAAATATTATTGTGTTACATTTTTACTATTTTCCAGAATTGTTGGATCATTTGGCCCATTGCAAAGGAAGCCCTTAAACAACATGATGATTTATTTGTGAGAAATGTAAAAACATTTCTTTTTCTTTTATTTGAACAAAGTGTAGCTGGCATTACTGAATTTGAGCGTTACTCCAGAGGAATGGAAGTGAAGGTGACTGATGACCAATGTGATTTATCTGCAGTGTCCGAGCTGCATTTCATCGACGAGGCCGAAAACTTGAGCGGAAACCTGACGCTGCTCCGGAGAAGATCGTCCCGCCTGAGGCGGCGATTCGCGGAGCTGAACGTGAGCGTGAAGAAACAGATCGACGAGCTGTATCGGACTGAGGTGAGGATCAACGACCGCAGTTCAACAGAACTCACTTTACAAATGTCAAAACGTTTCAAGTCATTTGACTCAGACTTTCAGGGAAACAATTTAAAAATCTACCGTTGGAAAAACTTTAGACCAATTTAGACTACTGGTACAGACCTAATCCAGGAAGTAGTTCACGTCAGCTGCCTGAAGGTTTTCCTCACAGATTTTAATTATTTCCTGCTCAGATTCAGGGTAAATTAGCTTTTCAAAAGATCCATTACGAAGCTAGTTAAACTTTTTTTTTTGGACTCAGTTTTCAACTCTTTTCCATTTCGGATTCAGCCTGGGTGTAAAATTGGTTTTAAACTTTGTCAAAAAATGTTTTCACTGGATTTAGACTGATTTTAATACTGGTTTTCCAATCACTTGGAGACTTTGTGCAGACTTAGGTTTAGCCTAGTTTTAGAATCAGGTTTGAATTTTTCATACAAAGTTTTGGACTGAACTTCGACCTGATTTCAGCCTGGGTTTAGAGTTGCTTTTAAAGGATTTACACTCCGATTTAGACATTTTCAGACTCAGTTTTAGCTTTTGTTTAGACTCAGTTTCAGACTGAGCTTTAGCGTGACTTTAGACTTTAGACCCAGTTTCAGGATCAGTTTCAGCCTGGTTTTAGACTCAGTTTTTATCTTGATTCCGAATGCTCAGACTGATATTAGAATGAGATTCCAGGTGGAGTAGTTGGTTCTGGACAGTCTTCATCAGCTGTTTGATGCCCTCTGGAAGAGAAACAAAGACTAACGTTCTCAGCAGACGGTGGAGACTTTTTCACTCTGATTTTTTTTATTGTATGAAGTAGAAAAACTTCTCTCTTGACTGAAAGATGTTTTTTGTTTGTATGTCAGGCTGATTCTAATCCTTGGTTTGTCTCTGTGGCCTTGCAGTTCTTTTTGTTGCTTTAGCGCGATGCTACAGATGCTAACCTGCTATTCGCACATGACCAGGTGGAAATCGACATGATGCTCCGAAGCTGTTCGGGCTCCTGCCGCTCGGCGCTGCCCTTCGCCGTCGATCATCTCGACTACCGGACGCTCCGTCTGGAATCGGACCGTCTGGACGGGACCAGTAGTGAGACCGCCGCGGTGCCGTCCGCTGGCGTCCCACGTGTCGGGCTACAGCCGCCAGGGCCTGCCAACCCGGCGCCATCTGTAGAGTACAAGAGCATCCCGATGGTCCAGAGGGAGCTGCTGACACAGTTCGAGGACGTCGGGCTGAACCGGATGGTTCTGGAGGAATCTGTAGACGTGGACGGGGACAATGAGCTGGAAGCTGACCGAAGCTAACAAGACAGCGTGCTGACGAGTGTGTTCATGGATCAGTGTGTGTGTTCAAAGTACTTGATGAGTAGAGTCTTCCCTTGCTTTACTTTAATATTTATTTTTCACAGTGCTTATTACTTCTTCTCTTTGCACAAATCTGCACTTATTGCTTTGTTCAAACTCGTTTTGACTCCTACAAATGGACACGTCTACTCCCTGTTTATCAAAATAAAAGACAAAGGACAACGGCGTCATGAAATTTTGCAAGAACTTTTTTGTGTGTGTGGCTACAGTTTAAGTTCCATACTCTGTTGCCGGACAGAGAAGCATGATTGGTCACTCTTGAGAAAACATCTCCTCTGTTTAAAAATGTTAAATTTCAGTTCCTGTTTTACTGAAGAAACAGCTAAAAATACACGAGGAGTCGACCACTGACTGGTTTCAGTGATTCACTTCCAGAGACGGAAATCTTTAAAACATCCGAGTAATGACATTTTCACTGGCCTTATGACAAATGGCTGCAGCAGCAAATCCACCAGGACTCGTTTAACTCAGAGGAGGAGTCAAGAACAAACGACCGACCGCGAGAACACAGAAGACACTCTGAATGCCAGCAGGTGAGGACGATCACACGCTCAGGTGAAACAGATCAGCAGCAGTCGGACACAGAGAGGAGACGTCAAGGAGTCTGAGGGCAGAACCAGTCTGAGGCTCCATTTACGCCACAGTGACTTCAGCTGACAACTAAACTTTTGTTGACACGACGACGGTGTTCGGAATCACTGAAAGCTCAAGTTTTTGGAAACGGCTCCCAGGGCGGAACTTTTGGCCAGTGCTCTGTCAGCATCAGTGTTCGGCAAGTTACTTAAAGAATATGATATATCTTATGAGTTACTGTCATTTCACAGTAATTAGTGACATTACAGTAATACTGTCTCTGAACTGTTATATAATGCACTACTTCTTTATAGCTGATTATCAAAGCAAATTAATAAGATGACCTAAGATAACATCTGCAGCAACTTTAAACCATTTAACTCAATCTGTGACATTTAAACTAGTTCAGTCCAAAGAGACAAAAGACTCAACTGAATCACTGAGACGTTCAATTTGTTGATTTAACGCAGGAACATTTAATACTTTTTAAACTTTAGTCACTTGTGATTTTTTTACATGTTTTTCTGTCTGTAAAATTTACAATAATATTTCAGATATTTTAGATTAGAAAGGATGAAAAACACCAAAGCAGAGCAGCCAAGCCTCATGTTATGATGGTCTCTACTGGAAAAGAATAAAAAGCTGAGACACTTCTGAGGGACATAACAATAGACTCACACTAGTTTCTCTTTATTTGGTGGTTTTTGTGTTGTGGCGGTTTATTAGATCCAATAAATATTCAACCCTAGTCCTAAGTCCTAAATCCGTGTTTCCTTCTCTTGAGCCTCTGTCCTGAATCTTCTTATATCTTAGTTTTGATTTCTCATCCTATTTGCAAGTCTAAAACCATCCTTCCGACCATAGTCTTACCTCGCTTTCAATTTCAAGTTCCGAGCATTTGTGTTGATGGGGGATCTCAAATCTTAATCTGGGACTCTAGTCTCACCTCATAGTCTGACTTCCTGGGCTTGATCCCTTCACTTGTTGGTAAATGGACTAGACGTATTGTTTCCTTGTAAATAATAGTCCTCAGCCCTCGTAGTGTTGTCACATTTTCTAAACTTGAATCTCTCTCTTGAATTTTCCTAATAGGTCGATTTTGACATCTAATCTTAAATCGTAGTCTGAAACCATCGTTTGGACCATAGCCTTACCTCATGGTCTTGAATTCTAGTCTTGAGTTCTTTATAATGGTGGATCTTCAGTCTGCATCTTGAACTCTAGTCTCACCGCCTTGTCTTCAGTCCTCACCTTGTGGTATTCTGTTAATTCTGAAAACAACCTGTGATCTAGATTTCTGTTGGCGACGTGTGTTGTTCTGGATCACCCTGCAAAGATGTTTTCTCACCACGTCTGAGTTAAAAATGACAGCCGGGCAGGTGAAAGTAGGTTCCTCAATGTGTTTATTGAGTAGCGGAGGACAGTTTCTATGAACTGATCCTGGTGAAGCACGCTGAAGTCGTCACACGTAACAACGAAGGATTCATTTACACTCATCTACACACAGCACACTTCTTGTTTCTATCAATTTCTGCTTATCTTTGAAATTTTTTAATCGCTTTATCATCTTTGAGTTCATTTTACAGACTTGTCCTTTGAACTTGGTGTCATTTGTGTGTAAATGTGTCCTTTAACGGCTAAGTGACTGGAAAAACATGAGATTCGGAGAGGCTCGGTTGGTTTCAGTCGCGTTGCACGTGTCGACATCATCGGGCTCGTCTATCTGGACTGGAAGAACGGGCGGATCTTCATGCTGATGGCCTTGAGCGAGTACCAGCTGCCCTTCCAGTTCATCCACACCACGCCGTCGTCCGTGCCGTGCTTGGCCATGTGCTTGGTGTAGGCGCCGCCGATGTAGTAGCGGCCGTTGGGATTGGCCGAGTGGCAGCGGTTGTACCACCAGCCGCCTCCGTCCTCCCTGGAGCACTGTTTGGACGGGTCGCCGGGGTTCCTGAGGTTGGGAAACAAAAAGTCAAGGCTCTGTTGTTTTCCGGAAGATGTGACGAGAAGCAGTATTCTTCTTTCTTTAAAAGATTGGGACTTTTATTTCAAAAGCCGCCTGACTGCTGGCCTGGCTAACGCTTAAATATTAATTTACAAGGATTTAATGTTCTCTTTTTAAAATCGTTTTGAGTGTCATTTTTAATTAAAAAAAAAAAAAAAAAAAAAAGGATGTTTATCTTTAAGATATTTGGATTTTTATTTTGAAGCCAGAACTTCCAAGCTAACTTTGAATGGAGAAGAGACTCTTGCTCTAAAATTTGAATTTATGGACTGAAGTGTCAGTTAAATCCCATCAGTCTCCGTCTTCATGTATGACTCTTTCTTCGGGTTTTTATTACATTTTCATCCATGCTTGTTGACTACTAATTTTCCTCTTCATCAGTGAAACAAACACTGATTTGTGGGTGCACTCACCAGTTGTCGTTGTCTCGGTCGTACGTGCTGAACATCATGCCGTTGTGAATCGTCATGGTGCGGTTTTCGCCGAACAGCTCCAGAGAGCCTTCCAGCAGGCCGTTGCCGGCGTTGCCAGAGTAACCGTTGACAGCGAGCACGTAGTTGGACGTTTCTGATTGGATGGTGAACTGTTGGTACTGAGCGTGGACCTGAACAGCAATAATAACAAAAAACAAAACAAAACATCACTGCCGGTTTAAGAAACAAGGTGAAAATTTATTCTACATTGACTTAACAATTAATACAAAATATATTGCAGATCAATTCATCAAATATTTTTGTCACATTGAAATATATTTTAATTTGTGTTTCAGTGAAGTAATTGAGTAAATCAAACTCTTAAAGTAAAACATGTTATTTATGAACTCCATATGAAAGAGGAAATTATGAACGTTCATCAAAGATATGTGGAAAATAAATTTTTTAAAATTTTTTAAATATTGTTTAAATTGTTTTACATTTTTGTAAAGTAATTATTCAAATAAAAAATGGATAAATTAAAATTGAAAGAGATCAGTTTTGTGTGTCTATTATAAACTACTGATAAAAAATTAACTATTTCTTGAATCCATTTTTTTTTTAATCTTTCTATCTCTATCTCTACACCGTGTTTCTAAAAAGTGAAAATTCATTGAAACTATCACAAATAAAAATGAATGGACGTTATATCTGTGTTTATATTCGTAGTAATTGCATATTTTGGTAAAGAGACCTGAAACCTGGATGTGGTGTTTGTCGGTCCGGTGGTTCTTCTCTGACTCACCTTGTCTCCGGCCCAGTCTTGCATCTCAATCAGAACCTCGGTCGGCCCCATCTTGGTGATCTGGCTGATGCGGTCGTTGCCGAGCCAGTACTCTCCTGTTCGACAGGACAGTTCTGTTAGTCGAACACACTCCACAGGGACACCGAGCCAGTTTGTGGAGATCAAACGTCTTACCGGGGGTCTCGCAGTGGCCTTTACCAACGTCGAACGCAATGTTTCCGAACCCGCGACGATATTCGTCCCAACGGCGTCCGAAGTCCACGCTGCCGTCCAGCCTGCTCTGGATGAGGAGCCATCCTGCGAGGGGAGAAGAGGGAAGTCTGTGACCACACAGAAACAGGAAGGCCTCCAGATGAAGGTGGATCTGCTGGGATTCGGACCTCCGTTCTGGGTGCTCTGGTCACAGAAGACCTTGTACGGAGTTGTGAAGGAGTCGGGCTGGATGATGTACATCTGGGAGTCTGTTCCTCCACGTCGGTAGATGTCCTCACACTCTTTACCTGCATCACAGAGCACAGATCATCACGCTAAGCTCCTCCATGTGGTGTGAACCAGGGACTCCAATCATGTTTAGCATGTAGCATCACCGGTGTGTGAACCCTGAAACTATGTAGCATGACGACAAAATCCAAATAAAGTACCATCTTGGCCAATTTTAGTGTTTGAGCTGATCCTAAGGTTTATGTTGATCCCTGTTGTAAAGCGTAGGGAGCGCCAAACTCACCGGACACCACAGGAATGGGACATTTGGTCTTGCAGGGCTCCTTGCACTCCTCCCTCTGGGCCTGGATGGCCTTCTCCAGCTTCTGGATCTTCTGCTTGATTTTGTCCAGGACGCCCTGAAACAGTCCTACACGTCAAAGGTCGCTCCGTCCCGCCGGCGGCGGACGGTTTGGGGGCGTTTCTGCGTTCGCTACCTGCAGCACTCTGATGTTGGAGGGGAAGACGGTGTCCACCGTGTCCTTGATGTAGGCGTGTTGCTCCTCCACCCGGTCGGTGTAGCGAGTCACCACGTTGTTGTTCTCTGAGCACACGGTGCAGATGCACGTCAGCGCACGGGCGCAGTGAACATTCAGGAAGCGGCGAGTGGAGCCGCAGGGCGAAGCGCTCACCGTTAAACACCCGCTGGCGCTCCCTCAGCGAGCTGGACATGCTGTGGACGTAGTTGTAGACGTTGTTGGAGGACCGGGACAGTTCGTCCACCTGGGGTCCGAGCTCATTGACGCTCTGCAGGAGGGGGAACACTCTCTCATCTCACATGCTAACATGGGCTAACTCAAGTTTGGCAGCGCTAATGCTAACATCTGAAATGGATCATCTTGGCAAGTTGACGAATGGAAGCGGCCTTCGGTGTGTCAGCACAATGCTAACATCAAAACGGATGAAACATGTCAGACTGTCAACAACAGACAGTGCAATGCTAATTTGTATACATGTTAGCATTGCCGTTGCTAACTCATTGTGATAGCTCATTTTCAAACTTAACCCTGAAAATCTATTTTGAGCATCTCTTCATATATTGTCACGTTAGCATCAGAGCTAATAAAACAAAGAAGCTTCAGCAACCGGTTCCACAACGTCTCCTGTGAAAACACTTCGGTTTCAGGAAAGTTTCACCTCGACATTTGTTCTGCTGTTGTGTAAACCGACATGAATCCCAAGCAAACTTTTCCGTTTTCATTTGAAGACGTTGTCATGGCAACGGCGCCTCTGCGTGACGTTTCACTTTACCGTTCGGATGGTCCTCTCCTGTTTGAGCAGAGCCGTCTTCAGCTCGCAGCCGTTGGGACACAAAACACCCTGATGGACGGAAAACAAATCATGAGTTATGTTTTAATTTTATTTTAGTGTTTTTAAAAATTATATGTATTTTCTGATTCCAAGTTGTTTCAAAACTTTAAATTAGATGTTGTTTTTTTTAAGAAAATTAGATTTCCCATATTTGATAAAGGTGATTAAATTGATTTAATTACATATAAAATAAGTAATATATTTATATTAAATTTCATCAAGTAAATTGTATCAAAAAATGACAAATTTGAATAAATAAATTGAAATGAATGCATTATCGAATTATGTATTAAGAAATAAGGTTTGATATTCCAAGTAAACTAAAATCACAAATCCAATTCAATTGATGTCAATTCGTTAAATTTCTCTTTAAGTTTCATGAAAAAATATGTCACGTCTACTTTTAAATTAAATAGTATATAAGTTCAATTTAATTTTACGAAAATGATTCAAACAAAAAATTATCTTGAAAAATCTAATATACAACTCCATTTTTTTTTTCTTTCGTTCATTTCATGAAAATGACTGAATTCAGATGAAATGAATAAACTGAGTTAAAGGAGGCGAGCGTTCTGCTCACCATCTCCTCCGAGGCGTGGGTGCATCCTCCGGCCTCCGGCTGCTCCACCTTCTCCTCGGTCTGGGATCCTCTGCCGGGGGTCTGGGTCTGAGTGGGTCGACCGCGATACCTGCGACGTCCACAAGGCGGTCAGGCGAGAGAACAGCCTCTGCTAAAAACATCCTGCTGCCTCTAGAAGAAAGACCCTTCTCCTTTTGCAACCATTAAAATGGGTGACAAGGGTGAGAGTACCTGTTGCCCCCGCTGATGGGGGGTGGGGTATATCGGTTGGGGTTGTAGGTCTCTCTGCCTCGGTTCAGTGGGCGGTGACCACGAGCGTCGACGGTGGTCTGTAAGGACACAACACCCAGAAGCTGAGTCAACCGGTCGGAACCCAACGGAACTCATCTGAACCCAACAGAACCCAACAGAACCTGACGACGCTGCTTCTACTCACAGTTTTATTGGCTGCAGACGACGGTTTGGTGTCCTGTTGAAACAAACAAGTCAACGACTGAGAGAACAGCAACCATGAAAAAAACAAAAACTGAACCCTGTTAGTGTTGCTGTGCTGCTTTTAGCATTCTGATATAAAAAAAAAAAATAATAATTGTTGGAATTTGAATTTGTTTAAAAAAACTTTTGCATATGACTTACTTCATTCATTTATAAAGTACATTTTAAATAATTCCATGTGTCTACTGGGTGTCAAAAGAAATTTGCTGACAAAATTAACTTGGCTATATAACTTTACTGCTACCAATGTATAAGACACACCAGATAATTTACCCTTTAAAGTCGAAAATAATCTCAGTAATCAACTCTTTAAATCACTTATGTGATTCTTTGCAAGTAATAATTTCATTTTCACTGTCTTGCAGCTTATTTTTCCCCGTTTCTGCTTCGTCAGAGTCCTAAAAGTGGTTCAGAGACTCTGAGAACTGGGTTCAGTATGAAGAGCGAGTAACTGGTAATTGATCTGGGGAGTCGTCCCAGGACGGGACGTCAGCTGACCGTGTCATAGTCGTCGTAGTCCAGGTTGTCCTGCGCCCAGACCGCAAACACGCACAGATACAAGAGCAGCAGCGTCTTCATGGCTCCTCTTCCTCGTCTTCGTCTCCTCTGTCGGAGCTCCCCAGTAGCCCCCCAGTATTTATCCCCAGTGTGTGCTGAGTCAGCCACCCAATGCAGGTCGATGGACTTGAGCAAACACACACGCACACGCACACACCTCCTCACCTCCAACCTATTGACCAAGGTGAATCAGTGCTTTGAAATTCTGGGATTTATG
Source organism: Salarias fasciatus (assembly GCF_902148845.1). Taxonomy (NCBI): domain Eukaryota; kingdom Metazoa; phylum Chordata; class Actinopteri; order Blenniiformes; family Blenniidae; genus Salarias; species Salarias fasciatus. The sequence goes on from NC_043747.1 coordinate 27,772,073, forward strand.
TTGACTGATTTTATCCTGGTTTGACCCAAAACCGACGACTTATCTAACTAATGTACTGACTAACTAATCTACTGATGGTCAACTGGTAGATTAACTGACAACCTAACTAATGTACTAACTAATCAACCGACCAACTATCAACTAGTAGGTTAACTGACTGACCAACCGACCTTTTAAACCGAAGGAGTTCAGTTAAAGTTGGTGAAGAGCAGAGTGAGTTCTCACGTCTGACCACTTCCTCATGATTTTCTTTCTTCTCTCTCAGATTTTGATTCTTTTCTTTGGTTTCAATTTATTCTTTATTGGTTGTAGAAGCTTTTTGTTAATCTGTGTTTTGTTCTCGCCATGAAGAAATCTTTACCGTTTCTGTGCTTTTGCTCCGTCCGAGGACAATTTGAACAAATCAGTGACTTATTAGGACACACACACACACACAGACACACACACACACACGCACAGTCTTGTATTTCTATCCTTGTGGGGACCGTCCATTGACTCCCATTCATGTCTAGCCCCTAACCCTGACCCTTACCCTAACCCTAACCCACACCACAACAAAGCCTAACCCTAAAGAAATGTTTTTGCACTTTTACTTTTTTCAGTAACAACAACATGGTCAAGAAAACACTGTTTCTCCTACTTAGGACCGGAAAAAGGTCCCCACAAGGCACGTCGTTCCACGTTTTGCTATCCTTGTGGGGACATTTGGCCCCAACAAGGATAGAAATACAAGAACGCTCACACACACACACACACACACACACACACACACACACACACAGTGAGTCAGCAGCTGACGGGAAGCTGAGCTGCTGTTTAGTTCTTGAAGTGGAAGTGAGGAAATCTGAGCCCTGAGGTCAAAATACTTCACTTCACTTCACTTTCCCTGAATTTTTTTTTTTTTTTCATTTTTCTTCACTTCACTTTTCGTCACTTCTTTTTTACATTACTTTTCTCTACTTCACTTTTTGTCACTTTTTATCTGTTTTGTCATTTTTTGCCTTCACTTCATTCATGACCTTACGTCACTTCACGCCACTTTTCATCCATTTGAATTGTCTCACGTCACTTCGTGTTACTTCATGTTACTTCATGTTATTTTGCATCACTTTATGTAACTTTGAGTCACTTTTCATCACTTAGTCACTTTGCTGTACTCCATGTCTGTTTGCGTTACTTTGAGCCACGTTTCTACAGTTTGCTTTTCTTTTATGTCACTTTGCATCACTCCTCTTTAGTTCTTTTTGCCTTTTTCACATTTTGTATCTTTGTTTCATTTTCGTGACTTTCTGTCACTTTCCTTGCTGGTTGAAGTCACTGATTCTTCCATTAATTTCTCTTTCAGTCATAATCAGTGTGAGACACATGATCAGCAGGTGATCATCAGACGGGAACTAACTGCATGGCATGACACAGAAAAAAATATCACATCTCCAGAAAAACACAGTGACCACAAACGACACGCTAACCAGTGAAAGATTAAACTGGCTGGCCGAACCTTTTACTGTTTCACCTAAAATCAGATGCAAATTTTACATTGCTGCAGTTTCTTTTTATTCCTTTTTGTTAAAATGCAATCTGCATACATCAGCACTATAAATGAAAGTAATGAGCGGGTCATATGAGCGTAGCGGCCAAAGCTAACGTCTGCTAGCTTCAGGATCGGCGCTGCAGCCACAGGTTTACATGGAATCCTTCATCATGTAGTCGTCCGCCGCAGTCTTCAAGCAGATGAAGGGAAGCGGGTCGCTGCAGTTAGCCGCCGCCCACTTTTTATCAACTGCAATGCACACACAGACACGGACACACATTCATATACATTTCCACACTAACATTTAGTGTGTGTGTGAGTGTGTGTCTTACAGCCGTAGTTCATCTTCAGACAGCCTCCCTCCTTCTTGGCGGCGTCTTCATGGCACCAGTATTCATTGTAAAACTTGGAACCGTCGCACCACATCCAGAATCCGGGCTGCGGGTTAACACGGAGCGTCACACGCCGCCTCACAGCTCACTACAACGCTAACGCTAGTCCCGTACCTTGACCGAGTCGTGGGCCCCGAGCCAGGTCTCCTGCAGCTGGTGGGAGTCTCCCATCGTCATGCCCTGCAGGTAGCAGTACTCCTCGTACGAGTGCACAGACGCCAGGTTCCCGCCGCAGAACTGACAGAATTTCTGAGGAACGACACTGAACTTCATTAGCAAGCAACTTGTCTGCTTTCAGAAATGGTGTCAAAAAATCTCTTTTCAGAATGCTAATGCTAAATCCAGAAAAAGAGTAACATTTATTGCAAGAGTAAGCTAATGATAATGGACATGCTAATGCTTAAGCTGGTAGCAATGGGCAAATTAGCTAAGCGTCATTGGAATGTGAATGATGGCGGTGTGCGGCGGTCACCTCAGCCTCACACCACGGCATCGGGGAGTTTATGAAGAGGAAATAGCGGCCATCGCGGTAGTTCCACTTGTACGGGCAGTGCGTGTCCATCCCTGCAACAAAGTCCGGTGGAGCGACGTCAGAGAACACACCAGCAGCTGCTTCAGAGTCTGTTGGCACGGCAACGATTTCAAGTGAAAACGCAAAACTTTGGTCCTGTTTTGGAGTGTCCATTTATATGACAACACTGGTCAGTCACGAAAGACGCTACTTTTTGAAGAAAAAAAGAAAAACAAACGGCACCAACTACTGGACCAACATGCTAGATGCATCAGTTTCGTCTGTTGCCGTGGAAACAGACATCGTTTTCAAAATATTGCTGTATGAAGAGGAAACTTTTCAGAAACAACAAAATGAGAAAAAGATGTTTTGGCTTGAAACATCATGGTTTAAATGTAGTTTCAGTCCGAAGCCAGCAGGGGGCGACAAACAGCACAGACACGCAAAACAGAGACTTTTTGCACAAAATAGTTTTTAAAAGGGTAATTTCTTTGAATTCACTGCGTTGACATGTTGCCTGTTCACTTGTTTCTGTAGCGTCACCTGAAAGCTTGCTACAGTCCAGAGTGGACCCGGCCATCGTCTCGGTGTCCGGGATCACCTTCCCGGTCTTGACGTCGACACACCAGCAGCACCCTCGAGCCTTGGAGCACTGTTTGGGCAGGAAGTATCCGTAGTGGTCGCACTGTGGGCAGCAGGTCCCGCCCTCTTTCTCGCACCGCATTCTCTCCTGGTAGCACGGACCCTTGTATTCCTCCATGTAGCTCTCCATGCCCATGGTGGAGTTCCCCACCGGCCCGCCTCGGCCCACCGCCAGCAGAACGCACAGCACCACGGCCCCCACCAGCTTCCTCATGATGATGCAGAAAAGCTGACGTTCAAAACTGTTTGAGACCCACGAAGAAGAAAAGACGGTTAACCAGTCAGAGGTGATCATCAAAAACTAGTTTAATTTTGTCCCACCAGGAAAATAAATTTTTTAACAACATAAGAAATCCATTGAAATCTACGGAAAAGCCACCAAACAAAGCTCTTTAAACGAACCCACACATTGACAAACACCCAACAAAACAAACACAAACCCAACAATTAAACTGAGGAGAACCCACACAACAAAACCCACCAAATGAACCCAAATAAAACCCATTGAACAAAACCCACACTGACAAACACCCAATAAAATGCAACAAAAGAAAAACCTAAGAACTAAACACAACAAAAAAACAACAAACCAAACCCAACAAAAAACCCCAAGAAGACAGTGAACTAAACCCAACACCCCCCCCCCAGAAAAAAATAAAATAAAATACAGCGAACTACACCGAACAAACCAAACCGAACAAAAAAACCCTAAAATAATATAAAAAAAATAAAAAAATAAAAACAACAACAAACCAAATCCAACAAAAAACAAATCAACAAAAGAAAAACAACCCAATAAACCCCACTAAACAAATCCCCAGAAAACGCAACAGAACCCAGATGAAGCCCAATGCACCAAACCAAACCCAACAAACCCATCCAATAAAGACAAAAAAAAAGAAAAGCCCAACAAAGCCCAAACAAATCTGATCTCACAGAACTCCCCTCACCAAATGCAACAAATAAAGTTCATGTAACAAAAATAAAAACCCAAGGAAACCCACCAGAATGTTTCCTGGAGGTGAAGTCAGGGGTGTGCAGAGTGAAAAGAGTGAATGAGTGACGGTCTCACGGCTCCCTGAAGCTGCCTCCTCCCGCAGTTGCTTTATAAGCTGCAGCAGCCGCATTGTCTTCTTTTATCTTCCATTGTTCCTCACAGCTTCATCCAGGATCCAGTTCCAGGGTCCCAGTCGTATCGGAGCTGCTGCTGCTTTGTCGTTGCATCTCATTTCTCCTCAGCTCATTGTTCTCAGATCAGGATCGGTTCTGCAGCCTCCTGAGAACGTTCGTATGAAATCGATCTCGTCATACAGCTCATTGTCAGATGGAATAAAAGTTGTGCTGTTTTCTGCTCAGACGGATTGTTTGCAGAGTGACAGAGGACAGCTCAGTTCAAAACGGCTCCTGTTGCAACAACAACCTCCTCATCTTCTTTGTTCTTTTCATTTTAATGAGGAATAATGATTTCATTTACCAGGTACCACAGATACCACATATCAGGTATTTGTAGGTGGAACCACTTTAACCTTTGGGATTAAGTTTTTCTTCTTTATGTCTAAAATGAAAACGCCCCTTCCTATCCAGACGATACTGTCAGTTATTGTTTTGAGGACACTGAGTGGCTGTTTGAACACTTCAAGGTGCTTTGACAGAAATACAAACCCAACACGGCCGTTCAATGAACCCAAACAACCTCCAAACCAGGGGTCTCAAACTCAGATCCTGGGGTCTGTTGTATGATGGTAGAATTGACTCATCCAGGATGAATGACTGATCCAGGCTCATCCAATCCAGAATGAGAGGGTTCAGAAGTAATTGGTTGCACAAAAGGCTAAGCCAGGATGAGAGCAGAGATTCATCAGGCAGGTGGAACAGATCTTGGATCAGCGAAAGCATGCTATTCCTCGAAGAGATCCCTGTGATCGATCACAGAATCACAGATTTACCATGACAACCAGAGTGGTGATGTTCTCGCCACCAGAACAGGACTATTGTCATGGTTTTGATCTGGGCTTTGTGCAACCGGCCGCAGGTCTGCATGTTTTTCACATCTCCCTGCATTAACACAGCTGATCATAATGAGGGTCGTTATCGGACTTTCTGCTGAACTTGGTGATGGAACCTTCATGACATCCCGGGAGACGTGTAAACGTGCAGCGCTGCAGCACTCCAGGATCTGAGTTTGACGCCCCTGCTCCAAACCAAACCCACCCAACGAACCCCATCAACCCAAGATAACAAAGTCTCTAAATGAAATCTGGTCAAAAAACCAAATACTCCAGGCCAATCCCACCGACCAAATGCTCCAAATGAAATCCACCAGTAAAATCCAGTTAACCAAATCCAACAAATAAGCCCTCCCAATGGAACCCATAAACCAAACCCACCAACCAAACCCGTCAAAACGAGTCCTCCATACCAAAACCCTGCAACAACCAAACCCACCCCAACCAAATTCACTAATGAAACCAAACCCATGAACTAAACAGTCCAAACACTTCGTCCATGATACACATGTGCGTTAGCAGCCATTCCTCTGTCTACTTGGACACTGAGCTCAAGTGTTTTCAGAAAATCTTGTTTTTTCCAATTTATAAGGCCTGAGCGTTTTTCCAAAGTTGTTTTCAGTGCCTCAGACACTAAAACAAAAACCAAAAAGGCAATGAAAGGTTTGTGTTTTCACTTGAGCCTGTTGCTGTGTGTAAACAGGCCCTGAGACTCTGCTGATGTTCGGATTTGAACACCTGCTCTGCCTCACTGCACATGTTGGAGGCCGTCACTGAGCCTTCGGGTTCATCCAACCTTCTCGGTCCTCCACTCATCACTGAACCCCAGTCAGTCCGTGGTCTCGCTCCGGCGCTCCATCACTTCCTGTTTGTTACATCACTTCTCAACCGCCGAATGATTTGATTTAAATATTATTAAACTTGATATTTAATCTGTACATTTAGATGTTGACTAAACTGAGACTTTTTTGCTGTGTCACTCTCCATATTTCACTTCAATATTACTGTCTCTAAATCAGTTAATAAGATTGAAATTCAGATTTTCTTTGACAACTGGCAAAACTGTTCTTACAAAATTATCAAATTTCCCAAAATTAAAATTAATCAAAACAATGGAACAAACTAACAAATAATTTTTATTGTAATAGAAATTTGAAGAGACAACTAATTTGACGTTTATTTGAATAAAAAAAGCTAATTCAATATTTGCATTTGAATAAAAACAAAAACAAACTTCAAAAAACAACTAATTAAACATTTTGATCTGATTAAAAATAATAAATTCAAAAGAAAACTAAACATTTGTTAATTGAATGAAAACCAAAATATCTTTAAAGACAAATATTTTTCATTTGAGTAAAAAGCCCCCAAAATCTTCAAATGTAAAAAAACATATATGTTTGCGTAAAAAAAAACAGAAAAATTGAAAACAGACAACTAATTAAATATTTTTATTAGAAAAACACAAAAAGCCAAATTAATTTAATGTTTCCATTTAATGAAAATCAATACAAATTTTGTTAAATATTCCCAAAATTTTAATTTATAGAGGTGAAATTAGTACATTTAAAACACGCATTTTCTCCCATAACAACTTAAATCTATAATAAAAACATACTCCGAAGAAGAATATGTCAGTTCATGAAGAAAATAGTTTTTCTGGCAGTGAATTGAGTTTCCTGTGGCTCTTCGTTCCCACAACCTCATTTGAATTTCTCTCTCGGTTCCAGATGTTATTTCTCACTTCCTCTCACTTCCTCTCCACTGAAGCCAAAACACAAAAATGCACCTCGGCCACTTTTCTCTGCTGCGTTTCATGAATCTGCTCGGAGAACTCAACATGAGGTAAGAGAAAGTCTCCATCCTTCTCTCACTGCACAAATAGATCTTATTGTGAAGTTTTATGTTGGGCTTCTTTCATATGTGATCAATATGTGGTTTACAAGATGAACCGTTACAGATCCTGTTGTCCGGTGATGTTTTAAGTTCCATTAAATTATAAGTCCGTGCTGTTTAGAAACAGCTTGGAGGAGGGTTGGGGTATTTATTTTTTCATATTGTCCAATCTTTGTTTCAGTGAATTTAAGGAAAACAAAAACACATCAATGCTACTTTTAAAGCATCTGTGCTGACTATAGAACTATAGAAATAAGAGGTTTGTTGATTTTTTTTTTCTGACTAAACATTAAATGAAGCAGATTAAAAAAAAAAAAAAAAAAGGAACAAGCTGTTTTAGTTAAAAGTACAATGAGTGAAGAAAATCTAAAATAACTCAGTTAAGTCCGGAGTGTTTCTGGAGGTATAAATGCCAAATACGGACGGGCACCGGTAGCTGGATCGTTTGGTACCGGGCCGCTGAGAGAGAGAATAAAAGCTTTTCTGTTAAAATGTAGATTTGAATTTCAGTCATTCTGAATTGACTTTATTTTGAAAAAAAAAAAAAAAAAACACGTTAAAGTGGTTTTAAGTGGGAAATAAAAAAGCTGTTGCCCTGGCGGTGTTTCAGGACTACTGTGTGTTTTTTAACATCACCAGTTTTTACCAGCAGGGGGCCTCGGTGAGAACAGTGAGGAGACGCTGCCTTATTTCCAAAGTGGCTGCTGGTTTTATAGAGATTTTACAGAGCACTCCTGCTGTGATTTTATCGTAGCTCCACTTTTAATTAAAACAATCAAAAGACATCCTAAAGCCCCGAGGAGGAAAATGATAAAATCAACAGCCCGAACAGAAACTGCAGGAGTGCTGAACGGAGGTGGAGGAAATCCAAGTTGACTGTTCATCACCAGATTCTACGTCAACAACTCAAAATTTACAATAATGCAGCTAAACAGGCCCGAACTTCCCACTTCTCTCGACAGAGAATAGAAACAACCAGAAGTTCCTCTTCTCCACATTTGACATTTTAACAAGCACTAATTTTAATAAAGTTTTTATGTTGCCAACAGACGCTCTCTGTGAAGACTTTGCAGACCACTTCAGAACTAAAATCATGAACATGAGGTCTAGTCTTTTACCCCAACAGGTTCTATCAGTGAACACAGCTGAACCGTTGTCCATGCCTGAGGACACACTGGACAGTTTGGACCTGGTTGATGAATGATTGTTGGTCCAGTTTTCTCCCAAGTAAAATCAACAACCTGCCTTTCAGATCCCATTCCCACAAGACTTTAAAATCTTTTTAGGTATTCTTTGAGGAATAGTTTTTAAATGGCGTGAACCAGACGGGTGTCTTCCCCACTGCTTCGAACACAGCGGCGATGAAGCCCCTTCAGTTTTAAACCAGCACCATCTGTAAGGAAGCTGGTGTGATTTTTGACTCTGAACTGAACTTTTTCCCTCACGTGAAAAATATAACAAAGACTGGTTTTTGTCTTAAGATTATAGCTGAGTCGGCCATTTCTCTCTCGGGCCAGCAGGAGGCGCTAATGCAGCTTTTGTCTCCTGTCGGTTAGATTACTGTAATGCCCAGGGGCCTCATTCACAAACAATGCTGTGCTGAAACCGGGCTCTGAAAGTGGCGTAAACCACTCCCCACCCCAACGGCGAGATCGAAACAAAGACATGACTGGAAGTGAGAATGAGGCACTGCTACGCCAATCCTAACCCTGGCCTGTGGTGAGGGGAATCCGACCGCACTGATGGTGAATGGAAAACTGACAAGTCATCCCATACATTTAATTTCATCACGTGTCACTGAAGGCTTCATGCAGCTTTTATTATCAGACAGCAGCAGGTCTATTTTTAACAGCATCTTTAATGAAGCTGCGTTTTCAGACAGTCGTCACACAACTCATGACTTTACTGATCTGTTAGTCTGAGTGCTGGTCAGGATCCACTTCACACTGGGGGGGTGCTACGGGTAGATGCTGGAGCTGCTGTGTGCAGGTCGTTTTGGCCTGTCTGGCTGTGGGGGTGGGGGGGTGGGGGGGGGGGTGGGGGGGGGTGTCCCGGTCGTTATTGGGGTCGGGGTCCCGGTCGTTATCAGGGTCGGGGTCGGGGTCCAGGTACAGGTACCCCTGCAGTCCTGGCCTGTGACTCCTCCCAGTGAGGACGGCTCTGAAGGTGGCGTTTCCATGATCTCCAGCGTCCTACCATGTCTGCCTGTTGTAAGCGGTGCGAGTGTGTGTTTGTGTGTGTGTGTTTTGCTGTATTATGCATTTTATTGTGATATATATTGATGGTGGGAAGGACAAGCTTCCTTTTATAAGTTCTGTTTTCGATGCTGCGAAGCACTTTGTGTTGATTTTTTTTGACATGGAACGTGGCACACAAAGTTTGATCAATCAATTGATTCGCATGACCATGAAGCTCAAGCATTTTCCAAAACTTGTTTTTTGTAGCTCCAAGCTCTGTTGTCATGGAAACCCTTATGAAACTAAGATAGATTGTAATAGGCTGTATGAGAAAATATCCTGCTAAATATCAGGCAATTTATTCACATATATGTGGTCTAATACTTATTAGGGTAGTCTGAAAATAATTTTCTTAATCATGATCAATCACCCTATTTCCATAATTAATCGTGATTAATCGTTTTTTGTTTAAAATTCTGTTGTTGCTGCATTTCAAGTCAGTTTAAAACCTGTAATATAAAACATTCATCAGTCCAAACAGGAAGTTGTGATGCTGCAGTTTCAACAATTAGGTTAACTTGAACTAATCTCCATTTGGAGGTTGGTCAAATCTAAATGTTCAAATTGCAGACGCTGTAAACACATAATAAGTATTGTGTTTTAATTTGAAAGTTGTTGTCTTATCATTGGACAGCCAGGTTTGGATTTCTTCTGCATATTAAATCTTCCTCTTTCAGAATAAAGCGTCGGCCCATGCTGTTCTCGGTCCTCCTCCTCCTCCTGTCGGCCCTCGGGCCGGGATGGAGCGGGACGCCGGACACGTCGGCCCGGAGGCCGTCCTGCACCCGCTGCGACCTGCGGCGGTCCTGTAACTGCTCACACAGCAGCTTCACCAGAGTTCCCGCTGTGACGACGCGAGTCCTGTCGCTGGATGTGTCCTTCAACAACATCACCGTGGTGACCAGCGATGACCTGGCAGGCCTCAAGCTGCTCACAGCGCTCTATCTGCAGGGTGAGTCTGTCTGTTGGGTATTTATTCAAAATGCACCGGGAGCAGGGTCGGATATCTGCTGTGATGCTGCACCGCTGACCCACCAGAGGTGCTGCATGCTAAAGAAGTTCAGGGCTCTCACACACACACACACTCGGCATTGAAAACTGGGCCGTGTAGCTCGAGCTATCGGTTGGGTCTGAGTGACTCCACCTAAAATCAACCCGTCGTATTGTCCAATCAAAATTCAGATGGTTCAGAGCCATCCAGACCTTGAGGTCAGATCCCCACAACCATAGGAAATGTCATTTGTGGGGACATTTTTTGGGTCCCCACGAGGGGAAACAGTGTTTTCTTGACCATGTTGTTGTTACTGAAAAAAGTAAAAGTGCAAAAACATTTCTTTAGGGTTGGGCTTTGTTGTGGTCTGGGTTAGGGTTGGATATGAATGGGAGTCAATGGAAGGTCCCCACAAGAATAGGAATACCCAGCTGTGTGTGTGTGTGTGTGTGTGTGTGTGTTCTTGTATTTCTATCCTTGTCGGGGCCAAATGTCCCCACAAGGATAGCAAAACGTGGAACGACGTGCCTTGTGGGGACCTTTTTCCGGTCCTAAGTAGGAGAAACAGTGTTTTCTTGACCATGTTGTTGTTACTGAAAAAAGTAAAAGTGCAAAAACATTTCTTTAGGGTTAGGCTTTGTTGTGGTGTGGGTTAGGGTTAGGGTAAGGGTCAGGGTTAGGGGCTAGACATGAATGGGAGTCAATGGACGGTCCCCACAAGGATAGAAATACAAGACTGAGCGTGTGTGTGTGTGTGTGTGTGTGTGTGTGTGTGTGTGTGTGTGCGTGTGTGTGTGTGTGTGTGTGTGTGTGCAAAGTCAAATGCAAAGTCTGGAATTCATCAACTTGTACTTCTACTGAGGAGTATATAGAAACAGAAGTCCAACTCTAACATGGTCACACACACCATCTAATGGTAGAATATTGAAACTACAAACAGGAAGCATTAAACGTCAGAAAAAAAATCACATTAGTCCACTGTTTTAATTAATAATGATTTACTAACTGAATCTTGAAGGAAACAGTTAACAGTTTTTGTATTTGGTGTGAAAGGCTCTTAAAGAATTTGTGACACATGTTCGTATTGTGCAAAGCTCTCATTTGGAGTTGCTTGAGGATTTGAGCATGAGCTCTGCAGGGAACAACTTCTCAAAGATCTGAGAGTATTGACTGGCTTCTGAGGAGGTGAAGATTAAAGGTGTGAAAAATATCCATATGGCAAAGTATTACAATACTCAGCGGCCTGATATATGGATATGGAAGTGTGTATTGGATAAGCTTCATGACACTTGAGTCACGATACAATATCACGATATATCATGAAATCACAATGTATCAGGATATTCTGCATAGGTTTTTAGAAAATAGAATGAGAGGTAACACAAGATGCAGAATGCAGTCAGATGATACACAATTTTCACTTGTTCTCTTGGCAGATTTTATTCACTTTAAGGTACTTTTACCTTGAAATCAGTGAAAAACATCTGTTTAGTTTAGTTTAGTTTATTAAGATCCCCATTAGCCGCTGAAATCTCAGTAGCTATTCTTCCTGGGGTCTTTTCAAATTCATTACATACATTTTATTATAATATAGGCACACACACACACACACACACACACACAGAATATGAAAACCCAATGTCAGTACAACAAGATGCCTTGTCCTTAAACAAGGCCGTTCATCTCACTGAATTTGGTTTGAATCAAGTGGAATGAGATATTTGCACCAAAAACTAGTCCAAAACACTTGGGAATATTTTGAGTTTTTCCAGTGCAGATATTTTTTGTACTTATGAACAATCTAAATTTAATTTGTACAACAGAATTGAAAGGCCTCTGTCTTTCAGGTAACGGTTTAGCTTCCATCCAGCCGTCAGCCTTCGATTCTCTGTGGAACCTGGTGGATCTGGATCTGTCCGACAACCAGCTGACTGCTGTGAACCAGCGATGGTTCAGCGGCCTGGGAGCACTGCAGAGACTCAACCTGCTCAACAACCCGTACAGGTGAGCGCCTCGTCCAAACGGCTCGGCGGAGCAGACTGTGGTCATCTTCTTGAACCGCTGCTTCCTTCTGTCAGCTGTCTGGGCTCTCCAGTGTTTCAGGACCTGCTCCGCCTCAGGAGGCTGGACTTCGGAGGCCCGGCCCTGGAGGAGATCAGAAAACGAGACCTGCATGGAGTCAACCAGCTGGAGGAGCTGTCAGTGCATGGCAACAACCTGGCCCGGTTTGACCTGTTTCTGTCTCCTGCTGTCAATGAATTCTGCCAGAGATGCACTGATTCCACTTAAAGGACCAGTGCGAGTAATAACCCTTAGTTACCAACTGATACCAAGTATTGTGTAGTACCATGCAGTATTGCTAGTGTATGAACCTTAAAAGTCATGAACATGTAGCTTGAGTAACTTGTTCCTGTTCCTGCAGATATGAGTCCGGCGCTTTCGCAGACATTTGGCCTCTTGGTGAAGTCACCCTGAAGCTGCACGGCCCGTTTTTAGCCAACCCCGCCTTGGCGGCGGCCGTACTGGCAGACGTGACGTACCCGGAGACCCACGTCACCCTGGAGGATCTCCACCTGATCCAGAACCGGTCCATTCAGCCCTTCACCAAGGCGGCCACACGCAGGATCAGGTACAGCTGTGACCGTTTTAGCTCTAATCCAGAAACTCTTCCAGCTGATCTTTCCTCGTGTCGCGCTTCAGACAGCTGACGTTCCGTAACTTGTCCCTGACGGATGAAGCCATTGTGAACTTTCTGGTGGCGATGAATGGAGTCCCGCTCACCTACATGTCTTTTGAAGACATCACGCTGACAGGCGAAGGCCGGTACGAGAACTTCTCAACCTTCACCCAAGGAAGCAACATCCCTCATGGTAATATGATCCTGGAAAGTGTTTTCCTGTTCTATCAGGTGGGAACCAGCAGGATGGACAGAACACGAAAGCATCGATGAGTTGTCTGCTCGAAATGTTGAGATTCTGGATGTCTTCAAGTTCCTTTCCTTGATGGACATGACATTCCTGCTGAAGTACCCCAGGAAGGGGTCCTTCATCAACTGTGGGGTAAAAGAAACATTCTTCACCAATAGTCCCCGTATTAATAATAGTCTAAAGAACCATAGCAGAGACTGTGACCAGAAACAGAACTGGAACCGGCTCACTTTGTGTTCTGTCTTCCTCTTTCTTCCAAAGCCACACTGATGATTGATGACAGTCACAGAAAGAGGGAAAGATTTTGAGAATGTGGTGAAGTTCAAGAATAAAAAAGTTCTACAACTGGCAAAAATCTAGAACATGTCAGTGTTGTGGAATTGTCAAAGGAGTTATAGAGTAAGCCAAAGTTTCTGAAAGATAGTTGTCGAATGTTTACGAGGTTTAGAATGTGTGACTTCCAGAATGTTTAAGACCAGTTTGAGACCTTCTGAGAGATCCAGAATGTTTCAGAGTCTTAAAATGAGTGATTTGTCCTAAAACATGCCAGAGTTCTGGAATGTTCTAGTGGTTTTGAATGTCTGACTTTTTGTTTGAGGGTTGAGTTTTAGAATGTTAGAGAGGTTTGAGAACGTGAAAGAGTTCTACAATGTGTCACTATGTAACATGTGTCAGTCTTTTAGAACATTGTAAGAGAGTTCTTTAAAGGAAAAATACGGTTTAAACAGCTTTCACGTTGTTCATAGAATGAAGTAGAACACAATCCTTACCCAGAAGGCTTTTCTGATCCAAACAGTACTTCGGGAGAAATTTAGATCCAAAATCGAGTGGCGGACATCCGTATACGTCTAGCAGATGGGGCATGTGTAACGTCGCTCCTAAAACGGCTTTAATCGTCCAAAAACTCATTAGTACGAATATCTGTTGGATGAAGCTGTTGTGGACGTGGAGGAGTGGCGTGAGCGGACCATGATGAAACTAATGAGTTTTTGGACGATTAAAGCCGTTTTAGGAGCGGCGTTACACATGCCGCACCTGCTAACCGTATACGGATGTCCACCGCTTGATTTTGGATCTAAATTTCTCCCGAAGAACTGTTTAGATCAGAAAAGCCTTCTGGGTGAGTATATTGTTCTACTTCATTCTATAAACAAAGTGAGAGCTGTTTAAACCATACTTTTCCTTTAATGTGTGAGAGCTCTAGAATGTGTCAGTTTATTTTTATTTGTCAAACTTCAAGATGTGAGTGACTTTGAGAATGTGAGAAAGTTGCAGAAAAGGTTCTAGAGTTCTAGAATGTTTCAGAGTTGTACAGTTTGATCTGTAGTTCTGGAGCCGTTAAGGAGTATTTGAAGTTTGTGCTTCTGGATTCTTCTTGGTTCCATCTGATTTCAAAGTTCCTCATTCTGTTTGTGTTCCTTCTCTCAAACTGCTCCCGTGGCAGCTAATGAAGGAACATCTCATTTGATGTTGTGTTCCCTGTGCTGTTCTACTCAGGACTGTTCTGTCCCGTCAGGTGTTCGTGATGCCCTGCAGAACGTCGCAGCTGCTGCTCAGCCTGCAGTACCTGGACCTGTCCGACAACCTGCTGACCGACCTCACTCTGACCGAGTCCCTGTGTGACGGAGGACGGACCCTGCAGGATCTCCGAGTCCTCAACGTCAGCGGGAACGCCCTCAAGGTCTGTCTCTGGTCAGTCTCTGTTTCTGACGTAATGAGTCTTTGTCTGGTGAGTCTCTGTTTCTAAAGTTTAAAATAACTCTGTCTCTGGTCAGTCTCTGTCTTTGGTCAGCCAGTTGGTGTCGAAACACTCCAAGCTAACCCACCTGGACATCAGCAGGAACGGCTACAGCTCCATGCCGGCCCGGTGCCCCTGGCCCGCCGCCCTCAGACACCTCAACATCTCCAGAGCCAAGCTGACCGCCGCCACTTCCTGTCTGCCAGCCACCCTCCAGGTACCAAACTAAGAACTGGAACTGCACGGTAGTATCCCAGAACTCAATGACAATTTAGTATTTTCACATGAAAGCCTCACAGTAACCCTGGAATGCTTTGGTTAAAGGTGCTGGATCTGAGCTACAACCACCTGAGGTCCTTCAGTCTGCTGCTTCCCGCTCTGAGAGAACTCGACCTCAGTGGGAACAAGTTGCTCCACCTGCCTCCTGGAGGCCTCCTTCCTCAACTAGAGACCCTCACCCTGCAGGTTAGGACTTCTTTAAAATCTTTACTGATTTCTGCCAAGGAGTGTTTGTTTTGAATAGGCTTATTTCTATGTATTTTGAGTGCAAAGACGGAAAAACAAAACTGCCACTGGCATTTTGTTTGTTTGTTTATGGGAAGGTGGCACCTGGAGGACCTGGAAACATAACTTTTTGAAAATGCTTAATCTCTGAGGAATTGGCAGAAATGTCTGTGCTCTACAGCAATAGTAGACAGTTGTTCTACAAATGGATAATGGCCACATATACATGAATTCCTCTTCAAAATGACCTTGTAAAAACATCTAATTCCGAGTGAAATATTTCAAAGTAAACTTAATTAAAATAAAGTTCCCAGTGTTATCTGATTTTAAAGCTGAATTTAATAAATCCTCCATCATGTAAACCTTCATTCTAATTTAGATTATTTCCAGTCATTCTGCTGGTTCTCTTGCCCTGTCACCATGATGCGCATATTCCAAGATGGCCGCCTGCAGCGAGTGCTGGACTTGAACTGAGGTGATTTATTTAATGGAACAAATGGATATAATGAAAAGAAGATCAACATAAGATAAAAAGTAAACCTTTCTAAAGTGGTAGAATCAAAGTTAATGTTGAAAAAAATATGAGAAGCGGGAAGTGGAGTTTGTTCGCTTCCACCTCCTGCCCAATCAGAACTCTTCACAACCCCCAGATCTAAAAGTGAATAAACTTGTTCTCCATGTAAACCGTAATTCATTCCTTTTGCCATGTAAACATGAAGGAGAATACTTTATAAGTTATTTCATTCAGAATTATTAATTAATCAGAGAGAAAAAGAAATGGAAAGTGACCCAAGGCCCATATTTTGACGGGGATCAGAGTTCACTGGTGTGATCTGGATCAGAGTTCAGGGGAGTATTCACACACGAGTCTTCAGGGACTTAACCAGAAAGTGCCTGATGCTGACTCTGGTCCACATGAAACAGGACTGAAAGTCCTCGAAGTGGACCCTGGTCTGGATCAAACTGAGCATGTTTTCAGACCAGTCCTGCGTTGACAGTCTCCATAATAACAATCCAACATGGTCGGGTGATTCAAAGAGAGTCTTCATGACCTCTGGTGATCCAGGAGCTCCTTGGTTCTACGTCTTGTGGTTCTGTAACATTTCCAGTGTCCTTCTCATCTCTCCCGCAGTCCAACGCCTTGATCATGTTCCACCTGTCAGAGCTGCGTTCGTTCCGGCGCCTGGAGAACTTCCAGGCCGCGAACAACAAGTTTGTCTGCTCCTGCGACTTCGTGGCCTTCCTGCAGTCGGGCCTGGCAGGAGGCGGAGCCATGCGGCTGACCGACGACAAGGACGCCTACGTGTGCGACTCCCCCCTGGACCTGCAGGGGCAGCCGGTGGCTCGGGTGCATCTCTCCCTGGCCTCGTGCCATCAGGTTGTTGTGGTGTCGGTGAGCTGTGGACTGGTGCTGTTCTCAGGAACCCTGCTGAGCGTCGCACTGTGGCGCCTCCACGCATTGTGGTACCTGAAGATGACTTGGGCATGGATCAGAGCCAAACGTGGCTCCAGGCGCAGAAACAGGCTGCGAGGAGTCCCGGGTTCAGAGGCTCTGGTCTCCTTCGATGCCTTTGTTTCCTACAGTGAACAAGACGCCAGCTGGGTGGAGAACCTGCTGGTGCCGGAGCTGGAGGAACCCAGGTGAGCCGGTTCTCTCATCAGGCTGACACTTTCAAGAAAAAACTAATTGAAATCCATGGACGATGGAAAATGTGTATGTGTTTGTACCTCAGAGTTTGTGTGTGCAAATAAGCCGTCCCAGAGGTCAGAGAGTCTTCTTCAGCTGGTGTAGTTCACTATAGCTGTTGAGTAATGTTATTGGCTGCGGTCTTAAATTTCAAGAAGCACAGTCTGGTGCTTAATCCGTTTGGCTCAGATTTGATGATTGTACCCTCAGTCTCTGATTTTACCCTTAGATTATACCATTTAACCATTGGATTATATGATTTTACCCTTAGATTCTAGGACGTCACCCTCAGACTATCTGACTCTGTCCAGATTGTGTCGTGTTTCACCCTCAGGTTCACCCTCAGATTTGACCTTTAGTTCATCGAAAGTTGCCTTCAGTCTGTCTGAATTACTCTCAAACTTTTAGAATTGTTTTTGCTTTTGAATAAAGACAAGAGTTTTGGCTAATGCTAAAACTAATGGTAGCAGTAAAGCTGCTTTCCAATGGAAATCACTGGTTTAGATAATGTTAATGCTAATGCTATTAGTATAGCGAGAGTAGCAGTTCTGCAGCTCTGCTAGCTTTCGGCATCTTCAGTACTGTATACTAATTAGGTTGTAGTTGTAGTTAAAGAAGTGATGGAGGCAGATCTTAATTGAGTTTGTCCTGTGACAGCGATGCTAACCAGGAGAGCCTCCAGCACGCCGCCCGGCCGCTCACGCTCTGCCTCCACAAGCGAGACTTCCTTCCAGGACGCTGGGTCATGGACAACATCATGAGCGCCATGGAGTGCAGCCGTCGCACCATCTTCGTCCTCTCCGAGAGCTTCGTCCGGTCCGAGTGGTGCCGTTACGAGCTGGACTTCTCCCACTTCTGGCTCCTGGATTGCGGCGCCGGCGGGGACGACGCCATTTTGGTCCTTCTGGAGCCGCTGTCCAAGGACGACATCCCCAAACGCTTCTGCAAACTCCGCAAGCTGATGAGCTCCACCACCTACCTGGAGTGGCCCCAGGACGACGGGCGGAGGCCCAAGTTCTGGAGGAGTCTGCGAGACGCTCTGCAAGCCGACGAGAACCAGTGATCGAAAAAAGACAGACATCACGAGAAGGAACAGAGGAAAATACAAGAGACCAGGAAATAGAACAGAAAGGAAGAGGAATGTGATGAGATGTAACAAAATATCATGAAAATCAGTTATACATTTTTAAAAAAAGCAATGTAGAGTATATAGAACAATTAAAAATAGTGGAAAGCAACAAAACTGTAACAAAATGTAAAAAATAATGCAAAGTGCTCACAGACAAAAGAATGATTAGAAATTTGTGGGAAGCAATAAAATGTAGCATAAGAAATAGTAACAATGTGGTGCAGAGTAGCAAAAAAAAATAATTGAGGCAAACATCATGAAAAATGATGAAATGGAACCAAAGATAATGAGAGGAGCCAGAAAGAACATTAAATTCCTGAAGTTGTGATTAAATCGATAGGTATGGTGGTGCATGGAGCAGAGGAGACATTTCCACTTTAATCTCAGCATTCTATTTCAACTTCTTTTCCTCCATGGAGAAAAAAAATATCTTAAGGTTTTAGTTTGTTTTTTCTCAAGAAAAGAAATATTCACAGCTGTAAACTTCCATCTGTAAATGCACAATGTTTTTTTTTAACCTCCATTTTTTCTTCTTGAAAATATTTTTCATTTATAACATGTTTTAGGAAGCATTTACCCCCCCCCCCCCCCCCCAAAAAAAAAAAAAAAAAGGGGGAATCATATTCCCAACGAGATTAATAAGAGTAATAAAAGAGACAGAATATTAAAGTGCCAATTACAGTAATGGTAAAAGAGGAAAAATGGAACAGCTACTAAATTGAAAAGATACAGATGGGAGTGGGGAGGGGGGGAGGGAGTGGGGGAGGTGGGCCTGAAACGCTGTTCATCACAGCAGAGGGTGTTGTGATGTCTTTTTTGTTTGTTTGTTTTTTTTTAGCCTTGAGTGGAATCGATCCTCTTTGAGGCCCATTTCATTAAAAACCACATGGGGTTTCTCTAAAGACACTGAGCCATCACAGAAACTTGACAAGGTGTCCATCGGCAGAGGCCAGAGCTCTCTGTAAGCAGAGTGGACTGGACAGCAAGGGCCCCTCGTCTTCAGGACAAAATGGCCAGCAGGACGACTTACAGCAGTGTTCGAGACAGTCTGCCGTGCTTCTGGTTAGTGGTCGATCTGTTTTTGATCATGTGTTGCTTGACAGTGACCGTGCAGAATTCAGTTTAATTTGCTACGTTTTACAAATCAACTGGCCTGATCAGCGTTTCACCAATTTCACTGTGGTTGGGCTGTCATCACCTCAGAACATCCAACTGGCTGAAGAGAAGAAGCTCGAAGTGCATTTCCCATGGCTGAAAGACGGGAAAGCAGAAGACGACGAGGACTGCCATGCGGTTACTGGATCTTCTGGCCGTTATGCTTTGGTTCATGTTTTTTTCATCAGTGCAACAGCAAAGATGAAAGCGATCTCGTCCAAAGAGTTGAACTCGTGCCTGAACTTGCTGGATGCATTGACTGCCAATGCGAGGAGCAGTTATTCCCTGGAATGTGGAAAAACATTTTGAACATGCTCACTCCATCTACACACACATAAATATCTTGCAGCACCACAACGTTGAACAAAACAACACAATTAAACAATAAAAAAAGACTTTGCAAGAATCAGTGCTGCATGAAGTCTTGACGAAAATGGAAGGACTTAAAGTTGCCGTATCCTGCTCTTTACATCACGTCAAAGTTATCTACAGTCAGTCAGCTGTTTTATCACCCACAGCACTATGGAGTACTTTTATATAATGAAATCCTAGTAATTCTGTCTGCCATGTTTCCAAATCAGAAGTCCAAACAACTTCACGTCATGGTATCTGGGAACCAGCATAATGGCATGGCCATGATGAGCAAAGACGTGTGATACGTAGACCCTGGCTGAGTGAGGAGGGAGTGTCTATCAAGTATTGCTGCCTATGTGCCGCCATCTTGTGGAAGTTGTTGGTGAAGCAGCAGTGGAGGAAAAAGGTTTTCCTGGAGTCCACTATGATGCTGCACATGCATGTTTGGCATCTCACAATTGGTTCTGCCGGTCTTTGTAGATCTTTTATATAAGCCAGTCGTTTTGGGGGGGGGGGGGGTTCTGAATATTCATATAAAAGACTCAGAATGAAGAAAAACACTGACTTATCTCAAGTTTATGAGGTAGTCACACACTAACAATGCTAAAAGCTCAGATAAGTCAATTTTTCATGATAGAGGTCCTTTAAATGAAGCCACCAAAGTTAACAGACGAGGACCCCGGCTACCCTGTAGGGAGAAGAGACCAGGATTTTAACGCCTCCCACATTAAAAACCCATGAGTCCACTTGGGGACAGGAGTCAAACAACAAAAAAAAGAAGACAAAGGTGAATAATGCACTGTTGGACACAAGTTCACACAAATTCAGACCTGTTCAAGTTGTGTTCTAAGTATGTCTGTCAGCCGACTCGGGTATGAGACGGCAGAAGTAGCTCTGATGAAGCCTTGCCTGTGTGAACATCCAGGTCCTCTCACGGGCTGACGTCTGGACTGTGGGACTGCCTCGGGATGTTGAAGGGATGGTAAGTATGGAAACTATGCATTGCCAAAGTGCCATTATTTCAAGTGCAACTTTAACCAATGCTGCCGTTTTGCTCTCCTGAACAGATTAGCCCTAAGGCCATAGAAAAACTGACCATTGAACAGGTATTGCAAATGAGCAGTCATAAAAATAATTAAAGCTAAATATACACACTAATAATCTATGACTTGGTTCTGTTGTCCGTCTGCTGCAGGCGGACCACCTATGGCTGTAGCTGCTTCTCGGTGGTGTTCTGTTCAGACGCTGGCAGAATCCTCCTGCCTCCTGAGAATGAACCGCTGGAGAGGGAACAACGGTCCACTCGCTGATGAAAGCTGGCGACGGCATCTGGGAAGGGAGAACGAGCCTTTCTTGTTCAGATTCAAATTCCATCGTGATCATGAACTATTCCAACAACCACCAGCGTCAGTGTATTTACACAGGCCTGTCAGTGAGGACGGTGAGCATGAAGACAGCAAACAGCTCCGACTCGCCTAATTGTTGGCGTCGCAGCTTTTTAATCTGCCGTCAGAGTGAGCAGTGAAACAGAAATTAAGACAGTGAGTCGCTAATCCTTTTTAATTGCATCGCTCCTGGACGTATTTCCTCCATTCAGACCTGAATGCCAAACACTTCTAATCCCTTCACCTCCTCCTCTCCCGTCATAACTCACACATCTTCGCTGTTAAGAATGACAAAAGAATAAAAACTCCTCCTGAGCAGAAAGAGAAGGAGGATGTTCATGACAAACTGAAGGAGCTTCAGAGCTCTTATGTATGTATTGTTCTGAATATTGAGGTTTAATGCGTCTGAGAGTTTGTTGTTAGTGTGTGTTGAGCTCCGTCGTGACACAACACGCTATGAGGATCTGGTGAGATCTGGCTTTTATCTTCATTTGCGTGGTTTCTAAATCGGGGAAGGTTTGAAGAATCCTATAGTGTCTAGCTTTGCAGTATCTGTCTCTTAAAAAAACTCAGTTTTATATTTTGTGTGATTTTACTGTTTTATTGTAATTTCACATTTTGCAGTGGCTGCACAAAAAAAATCTAATTTTAAGGGTCAAATACTGAGGCTGAAGTTGAAAATCATACAATAAGAAGCAAAAAATGTGAGTCAGACTGAATGACAATGTCA